>NC_133181.1:61902500-61960000 GCF_049306965.1 Danio rerio | reverse complement strand
GCCACTGCATTGACGAGTTCACTTTGTTGAATAAAAAGAAGATACTTTGAAGAATGTTGGAAACCGATGGTCAGTGGTTTCTAGTTTCCAACATTTTTAAAAAAAGTTATGTTTTTAACAGAAAAAATAAACTCTTGAACTACTTGGGGATGAGGAAATCATGAGTATATTTAAATTTTTAGGTGAATTATACTTTTATTGAGTGAATTAATGTCTTTTTAGCTGGACGTTTGTCAAATTAGTTTCAGGACATTTAAGTGAAGTTTATTTATAAACTAATTTCAAGAGTTCACACTTGATTTGATTTGATTTAACTATTTTCCAGCAGAAATATCTTACATAAAATATCATTAACAAATAATACATTTCAACATGGTGGAAAATGGAGCGGGACGAAGCACAAGCTTATTATTTCCCCCCCCCCATTACCACATCTATCATTCGTCCATTACTTAAACTTACTTCTTCTTTTACTGATCTCTTCTTTTTACATGAGACATATTTTATCCTTTTGCCATCTTTGACAAGTATTTTATGTTTGATTACATTTGTACCTTTACATTTTGTAACATAGACCCAAAGAAGAAAAAACATAGTGCTGCAAACAGCCATTAATTTAAATGTCATCATAACTTTCTCATTTTATCCTTTTTCAATCAATTGTATTCCTTTAATACAATAATAATAATAATAATTATATATATATATATATATATATATATATATATATATATATATATATATATATATATATATATATATATATAAATATATATATATAGACTGTTCCATAGTTTTACACCACAGACAGACATACACAAACTTTTTAAAGTTGTCCTTGTTTTCAACCTCCTAAACTTTTGTTCTTCTCTTAGATTATATCCCCCTTGTCTTTCTTCAAAAACTTTTGTATGCATTTAGCAGATGATTGTTTACACTGAAAAGCAAGATTATTTTGCTTAACCCATTGGCAGATTATTTTGCTTGATTTAAGGAAAACCTCTTTTAATTTTAACATATGATTTCTTTAAACAAGACAATATGTTTTGCTTGTCTAGAAAATGTTTCTTGATTTGAGAACTTTTAGATATTTGGACTAGAAACAAGACAAAAAATCTAAGTAAGAAAAGCATTTTTTGCAGTCATAAAATCCTCGAGCCCGGGGCTCCCTCCTGTTTGCAAGGCAAGAAGGGAGTTTAAGCTCAGGTAGATGTGGAGAACTCCCCTGCTGTAGTTAATGAACAGATAGTGATCGCTCTTAAGTGATAACTACTGACTAGGAGCATGTCTATGGTGCATGTTTTTGGAAATCGGGGGAAACCCACATGAGCACGGGGAGAACGTGTAAACTCCGCACAGAAACGTTGGCTAGCTTGGTAAGGACTAGAACCAGTGACGTTCTTGCTGTGAGGCAACAATACTAATCACTGGGCCACCGTGCCACCATCTAGGAAAGGTGGAGGAGTAGGGGGTGGAAGGGGGGATTCTTCAAAATGAAGATGGCTGTGGTATGGAGCTGAGGGTATTTATAGTGGATTAGGAGTCGTCTGATTGGACAATTATTAATTGAATATTGCAGGG
Organism: Danio rerio; assembly: GCF_049306965.1. Lineage (NCBI taxonomy): Eukaryota > Metazoa > Chordata > Actinopteri > Cypriniformes > Danionidae > Danio > Danio rerio. The sequence continues at coordinate 61,958,419 of NC_133181.1, read as the reverse complement.
TCCTGCCGCAAGCAATCATAAGCACGTGATCCTCTCGTGATCCTTTATAAATACACTTCATTTTGAGAGGATCACGTGCTTATGATTGACCACAGCTGGTCCTGCTTTAGCTATCTAAAGTTGTATCCTGTCATAACTTGTTGATTTGTGTGTGAACTGCCCCTTTAATTGTACAGCTGTGAGATTCACACAACACTGAGGCCTTTATTGTGTTTATGTTGCTGTTTGCTTGGCAGAATTAATTGAAGTGACGCACACACGCACACAAACACACACACACACACACACACACACACACACCTTTGCTTGAGATAGCACATTAAACAACCACAAACACAAACTCACACACACCTTTGCTGTTGCGAGCAATTTAAACACACACACACACACACACACACACACACACACACACACACACACACACACACACACACACATTTGTAGGAGAGAGCACTTTGAACATACATTCACAGTCACACACACAACGACAGAGAGCTCAGTGTGTGTGTGTGTGTGTGTGTGTGTGTGTGTGTGTGTGTGTGTGTGTGTGTGTGTGTGTGTGTGTGTGTGTGTGTGTGTGTGTGTGTGTTTAAAGTGCTCGCTACAGCAAAGGTGTGTGTGTGTGTGTGTGTGTGTGTGTGTGTGTGTGTGTGTGTGTGTGTGTGTGTGTGTGTGTGTGTGTTTAAAGTGCTCGCTACAGCAAAGGTGTGTGTGTGTGATGGACTGACGGCCTTGTAAACAGTGTATCTTTGCTGACTGAAGTCTGTTTGTATCTTGTGGTAGAGAAGCACCACGCTCAATTTACACACACAGACACACACACACTCACACACACACGCACACGACTACACAGTCACGCAGTGAGTAGTGCTGTGCCTTTACAGCAAGAAGGTCACAGCTTTGAGTCCCGGGTGGTCAGTTGGTGTTTCTGTGTGGAGTTTGCATGTTCTCCCCGTGTTGGTGTGGGTTTCCTCAGGGTGCTCTGGTTTCCCCCACAGTCCAAACACATGCGCTATAGGGGAATTGATCAACTAAATTGGCTGTAGTGTATGAGTGTGTGTCTGTGAATGAGTGTGTATGGGTGTTTCCCAGTAATGGGTTGCAGCTGGAAGGGCATCTGCTGCCTAAAAACATGTGCTGCAATAGTTGGTGGTTCATTCCGGTGTGGCGACTCCTGATTAATAAAGGGACTAAGCCCCACACACACACACACACACACACACACACACTGAGTTGTTCATTCGCTGTTGTCCTGTATTGTCCTCGTCATGCAGTCGTAAACACTCAGCTTCTCCTGAAATCCTCACCTCTCTCTGCTCTCCTGATTCATGGTTTGTCTCCTGCAGAGCTCTTTGTCCTCTTCATTATTTGAGCTCGACTTTAAACCACGAAACTCTTCAATAAACACTCTGCTGTAATGAAGGAAAGGCTGTTTTTAACAAGCCGCCCCGCTGTGAGGATCATCGAGTGTGAAATCAGCAGCGCACGCATGTTTATTACAGGACACTCGCTTTACTGAACATCAGCCATAAGCGTGCAGCATTTACACCTCCATGAGGATGGATAACAGCAGAGCTTCAATAAGGAGCGCTTAGGGCAGAGGCATTCAAAATTACTTACTTGGTTAGCGATGTCGCCTCACTACAAGAAGGTTGCTGGTTCGAGTATAGGCTGGGTCAGTTGGTGTTTCTGTGTGGAGTTTGCATGTTCTCCCCGTGTTGGCGTGGGTTTCCACCGGGTGCTCTGGTTTCCCCCACAGTCCAAACACATGCGCTATAGGGGAATTGATGAACTAAGTTAGCCGTAGTGTGTGTGTTTGAGAATGAGTGTATGAGTGTTTCCCAGTACTGGGTTGCAGCTGGAAGGGCATCCGCTGCATAAAACATATGCTGGAATAGTATGTGGTTTATTCCACTGTGGCGACCCCTGATAATTAAAGGGACTAAGCCAAAGGTTAATGAATGAATATAAATAGATTAATAGTTACATTTATAATTTATATTAATAATTAAAGTAAATAGTTTTCATGCACTAATATTTTGCATTCAATTTTCAGTAAAGAAACTGTTAAATTATATGTAAATAAATAAATGAACATGGCCTAAATAAACTGTTTCCTACAGTTACAGAAACTAAAGTATTTTGCCCAAAATATCATGCTATCACAAGATAATAGTTTTAATAAGGCGTGTTTAGAGTCAATAAAAATTACAAAAATTTATATAAATAGATAAATAGGCATTAATAGTTACCTTTATAATTTATATTATACATTTTTATTTTAAGTTTATTATATATTATAGTTTCCATGCTTGAGTATTTTACATTACATTTTACAGTAAAGAAAAAATAAACCAAAATAAATAAATAAATAGGGAAAATAGGGATTAACATTTATCATTTATATTCTTAGTTTTTTTATGTTAAGTTTATTATGTATTATAGATTCAATGCATGAGTATTTTACAGTAAAGAAAAAAATTATATAAACCAAAATAAATAAGTAGAGAAATGACATTTAAAATTACTATATAATTATAGAATATATTTTTATATTTAAATATAAATAGGAAATAAGTTACATTCATAATTTATATTATTATTTTTTTAAAGTTAAGTTTATTTGTAAATAGTTTCCATGCATGAATATTTTTCATATTTAATTTTACAGTAAAGAAACAAATATATATTTCCATTACTGATTATGGAACAGCATTCGCTGCGTAAAACATATGCTGGATCAGTTGGTGGTTCATTCTACTGTGGCAATCCCTGATTAATAAAGGGACTAAGCTAAAAAGAAAATGAATGAATGAATAAATGAATGATTATTTAATTATTATAATTGTATTATTATTATTTATATATATATATATATATATATATATATATATATACACACACATGTAAATAAATTAGGTGATGCAGTGGTGCAGATGGTTATGCTGTCGCCTCACAGCAAGAAGGTCACTGGTTTGTGCTTCGGCTGGATCAGTTGGCGTTTCTGTGTGGAGTTTGCATGTTCTCCCTGCATTCGTGTGGGTTTCCTCCGGGTGCTCCGGTTTCCCCCACAGTCCAAACACATGTGGTACAGGTGAATTGGGTAGGCTAAGATGTACGTAGTGTATGAGTGTGAATGAGTTTGTGTGGATGTTTCCCAGAGATGGGTGGCAGCTAGAAGGGCATCTGCTGCGTAAAGACATATGCTGTAGTTGGCGGTTCATTTCGCTGTGGCGACCCCAGATTAGTAACAAGAAAATGAATGAATGAATAAATAAACAGAGCTTAAAGAAACAGTTTCCTACAGTTACAGAAACCAAAGTATTTTGTCCAAGATAATATCATGCTATCACAATATAATAGTATTAGTGAGAGGCATGCTTAATGCTTAGAGGCATGAAAAATTACAAAAGTGTATCTGAAAATATATAATTGGAGATTAACAGTTACATTACATTTTACAGTAAAGAAAAAACAATATAGACCAAAATAAACAAATAGGGAAAAGGTATTAAAATGTACAAAAAAAATATATAATTAGGGATTCACAATTTATATAATTATAAAATACATTTTTATGTTAAGTTTATTAATAAATAGTTTTCATGCGTGATAATGTTACATAAAATTTTACTGTAAAGAACAAAAATATTATATAAACTAATATGGCTTAATAAACAGTTTTTCATGAAAAAATTATTGCAAAATTGCAAAATTATAAAAATATTTAATTGCATTTAATTGAATTTTATGGCGTAACGTTTATTCATTAATTTTTCTTCGGCTTAATCCCTTTCGCCACAGCGGAATGAACCACCAACTAATCCAGCATATGTTTTAAACAGCGGATGCCCTTTCAGCTGCAACCTAGTACTGCAAAACACCCATACACACTCATTCACACACACACACACACACACACACTCATAAACTACGGCCAATTTAGTTGATTAATTCCCCTATAGCGCATGTGTTTGGACTGTGGTGGAAACTGAAGCACCAGGAGGAAACCCATGCCAACACGGGGAGAACATGCAAACTCCACACAGAAATGCCAACTGACCAGCCGGGACTCAAACCAGCGACCTTCTTGCTGTGAGGCGACAGTGCTGACCACTGAGCCACCATGTCGCTGTGTCTTATCTTTCTATTCCTAATGATGTTCAGTGAACAAACTCTTATTGTAATGCATATCACAGATTAATAATCAGTTTTGTTTACTTGCTCCATGAATACATCGTCTATATTGACTGAGGAACACACACACACACACACACACACACACACACACACACACACACACACACATATTGATTTTCATAAGCAGAGGTGCTCATTTATGCTGAGCGCTGTGTGTGTGTGTGTGTGTGTGTGTGTGTGTGTGTGTGTGTGTGTGTGTGTGTGTGTGTGTGTGTGTGTGTGTGTGTATGTCCAGATATCAGATATCTCTATGAGGAGTGAAATGCTTAGCAGACACATTTCTCAGACACGGTTGATTATTCGAGCAGAAAGTGTGTGTGTTTGCGTATATGTGTGTGTGTGTTGTAATCTCTGCTGCAGTTTTGATCAGGAGTGTGTCATTATTGATGTGATTATAGAGATGTTCAGGTTTGATTTGATGAGTCCAGGATCTGACAGGAGGAAGTCGACTCGTGAGAAAGGAAACATCACACACACATGTACTTACACACACACACATGCAATAACACAAACATACAGGTACTCACTCACACACACAAGCACACACAGGTACTCACACTCTTCCTCATGCACACACACTTAGACATGCATGTACATACACTCACGAACACACACTCTCAAACTTTCGTTTTCACACACACACACACACACGCAAATGCACGAACACATATACACACACACAAATATACTTTCACATATGCACAAGTACTCGCACACACTTACTCAAGCAGACACACACGTTCTCACACACACTTATGCACACTTAAATACACACACTTAGACATACAGGTACGCACACACGCGTGCGCACACACACACAAACACTCTCAAACATACTCTCTCTTTCTCTCTCTCACACACACACGCACACACACAAATATACTCTCACACATGCAGTAAGTAATCACACACATTAACTCTTGCACACACACGCATACACATACACCTACTGTTTATGCACACATACTCTCACACACACATTCTCACAAACACACTCATGTACACTTACACACATACATGTGCACATACTGACACACACACACACTCAAACATACACTCTCACACACGCGCTAACACACACATAAATACAAATGTACTCTCTCTCTCTCTCTCACACACACACATACACACACACACACACACACACACACACATACATTTGTAAGTACTCTCACACACATTTACTAATACACACACACACACACACCTATATATACACATACTCTCACACACACTCAAACACACAGGCATTTACACACTCAAACATACGCTCGCTCTCTCACGCACACACACATATACACACACATGTACACACACTTTCGCATGCACCTTCAAATGCGCACACACTCTCTCAGTCTCTTTCTCTCTCACACACACAAGTATACTTACACACATTTACTCATGCATACTCAAATGCACAAATGTACTCTCACACACACTTATTCAAACACACACCAACATGCACACGCTCAAACTTACCCTCACACAGACACACACACAAAGGCACAAGTACTCTCACACAAATTTGCTCATGCACACTCACACACACACACACACACCCACACACACACACGTACTATATGCGTACATGTACTCTCACACATTTATTTAAACACACACACACTCAAACTGACACTCACAAACACACACCCTCAAAGTCACACACACAAACACACACTCACGCACATACAGACACACACACACTCACGCACACACACACACACACACAAAGACACACAAACACATACTCACGCATATACACACACAAAGACACACACTTTAAACCATACACACACTCTCTTCTTTCTCTGTCACACACACACACACACACGTTTGGATGTGATTGGAGGATAAAGAGAGACTCTGAGCTGCGTTCGGGTCCCACTGACGCCACACACACACTCCCTCCCCCCCAAAACCACATCACACACACATCAAACACACACAGCCTACGAGCCTTCTGCTTCAACTTACAGTAACACACACACACACACACACGCACGCACACACACACACACACACACACACACACACACACACACACACACACACACACACACACATCAAAGATTCTCTTAAACAGCCGTTTGCCTTCTTAAACTTCCCATTTTTCCAGCCGCTCCATTTTATTTTATTTAGTTCTTTCCTCCACTTTTCTCTCTCTCTCTTTTTTGGCAAGAGGATCAGCAATCACACACACACACACACACACACTGTTCCTTTAGTGTTTTTGCCGTTTCTGCACTTTCGCTGACTTTAATTAGTGTGTTTTTAAGACGTTACTTTAGATTCTCATTAACACACACACACATTAAACTGACTCAAACCAATGGTGACTGTGATGAAAACACACACACACACGCACACACGTACACACACACACACAGTATTATTATTAAGACCGTGGATATACTTCTGTAGATAGAATGTATAATGAAGATATAAACAGACGTCTGTGGTTCAATAATTATACATTCATTCATACTTTATATTATTTGAAAAAATTGTAATAAATGATTTGAGTTTAACAACTATGATCACTTCTGCTGCTGAGAAATTTAATTTAATTTAATTTTATTTTATGTAATTTTATTATTTTTCTTTGTATTTGCATTTTATTTAGTATTTATTTATTTTATTTATTTTACATTATTTATTTATTTATTATTTTAACTAATTTTAGATTATTTTTATTGTTTTATTGTATTATATATTTATTATAATTCTTTTCTTTTTAAATTAAATTTAACATTATTTATTTTTTCGTTTTTATATATATATATATACTTTTTTGTATTTTATTGTTTATTTATTTAACATGTATTATTTATTTATTTATTTTTAATTTAGTCTAATTTTAGTTTTTTTTTACATTTTTAATTGTTTTATTGTTTTATTTTATTTTATATTTATTATAAAAAATTATTTTAGCATTATTTATTTTATTCATTTTTATATTTTTATTTGTTTTAGCTTATTTTATTGTTTATTTATTTTTATGTATTTTATTGTTTATTTATTTATTTTAAATATACTCTATTTAATTTTTAATTTTGTTTTAATTTAATAAAATTTTATATGATATATGATATAATAATGATCTATATATATATATATATATATATATATATATATATATATATATATATATATATATATATATATATATATATATATATAAAATAATAATTAATAAAACAATTGTAATTATTAAATAATCATTCATTCATTTTCTTTTTGGCTTAGTCCCTTTATTAATCAGAGATTGCCACAGTGGAATGAACCACCAACTTATCCAGCATATGTTTTACGCAGCGGATGCCATTCCATAATAAGTAATGGGAAACACCTCTACACTCTCATTCACACAAACACACACACTCATACGCTACGGACAGTTTAGCTTACCCAATTCACCTATAGCGCATGTGTTTGGACTGTGGGGGAAACCGGAGCACCTGGAGGAAACCCACGCCAACACAGGGAGAACATGCAAACCCCACACAGAAATGTCAACTGGCCTACCCAGGGCTCAAACCAGCGACCTTCTTGCTGTGAGACGATTGTACCCACTGCGCCACCATGACGCCATTAAATAATATATAAAATAATACTTTTTTTAAAATAAATAATACATTGAAATAAATAAATAAATTATAAAAATAAATAAATAAACAATAAAATAAAATAATAATAAAAACGAATAATGAACAATATTATAAAATGACATATATTTATTTATATGAAAATATATATTTTTAAATTAATAATATTTATTATTCGTTTTTTTTGTTATTTTATTTTATTGTTTATTTATTTAATTTTTAATGTATTATTTATTTAATTTTTAATTAATGTTTGATTTTATCCAATTTCTTATTATCTTTTTCATTTATTAAATTGTATTTTATTTTTATTTTAAATGGATTATTTATAATTTTTTATTTATTTTTTAATTTAATCTAAATGATTAATCAACTTTTTTCTTGTTTTTTTATTTTATTTTATTACATATTTATAATAATTATTATTTAGAAAATTTATTTATTAATATTTATTTTATAAGTTTTTTATTTTATTTTATTATATATTCATAATAATTATTATTTAGAAATTTAATTTAATAATATTTATTTTTATAATTTTTTATTTTATTTGTTTTATTTTTATTTATTTATTTTTTATTTTATTTTATTATTATTATAATTTTTTTATAACAGTGTATGTCCAGTAGGCGGCGCTGTGTGCTGTGTAATGCAGAAACCTTCGTTCAGAGTTCTGCAGTTCTTCACAGCTCTCTCATTAAACATGCATTCAAAGACACAAGCAAGCTGCGAGACTGCAGACGCTTTATTGACTTGAGGGTAGAAATGCCTTTCCAGTTCATAAAAGCCTCTCGCCACAGATAGCGGCATATTTGTGAAACCCCAGCACTAATTTCTCAGCGAACAGACTCTGAGATTATTGCGCTTTATTCGTCATTACGGCTGCAGAACGGGCCTGAGAATGTTTTAATATTCACCCACCGCCATTGTGCGGTCTGCAGCAATGCACAAAATAAAGAGCCACATCAGAACGCCTGGAAGAGCTCGCAAACATCCACTGGAGGACCAATAAAGAGCAGCAAAACAAATTTGGGGGGGAAGAAAGGTATTTATAGTGCGGCGAGAGAGATGAGAGACAAGACACTCATCATTCTGTGTGTGTGTGTGTGTGTGTGTGTGTTTGCCATAGACTCGCTGTGACATTCCTACACTGCAGCACTAACCAGACACACACACATGCAACACAGATGCAAGGACAAACACACTCATGCTCATGTAACACACACACATATGCTACACAAACACATATGCTACAAACAGACAAACACGCACAATGGATAGAAACACATGCAACACACACACACACACACACACACACACAACAGATAAACACACACATGCAACACAGATGCAAGTACAAACACACTCATGTGAACATGAAACACAGACTTATACACATGCAACACAAACAGACAAACACTCAGAATATACACAAACATATGCAGCACACACACACACACACTCACGCATACAGACCAAAGAAAAACATACACACATATGCACACTGACACATACACACAAAGAGACACAAACATGTACACACACACGTATGCTGACAAACACACACGTACACAGACAAACACATGCATAAATACATATATGTTCACAGACACACACATGTACACACACCTACACAGACAGGCACACAGACATACACAAACATGTACACACACGCTTACATAGACACATGTAAACATACACATATGCACACACACAAACACATGCACACATACTGTATACACACAGACACATACACATATACACACACACACACACACACACACACACACACACACACACACACTTACTCAGACACACATGTAAACATACATACACACACAAACACATATGCACATACTGTATGCACACACACACACACTTACACAGACACTCATGTAAACATACATGCGCACACACACACACACACTTACATATATGCACACAGACGCACACACACTACATATATGCACACAGACACACACGCACACACATATGTACACAGACTCACATGTACATGGGCATATACGCACACACACATATGCACAAACACATACACACATACTGTATGCACTGTACACAGACATACACACACACACTTACACAGGCACACATGTAAACATACACATATGCACAGACACATACACACACACATATATACACAGACAAACATACACAGACACACATGTACATGGGCATACATGAACACACACACACACACACACACAGATATGCACACACACAAACACCTGCACACATACTGTATACACACAGACACATACACATACACACACACACACACACACACACACACACACACACACACACACACACTTACTCAGACACACATATGAAACATACATACACACACTAACACATATGCACATACTGTATGCACACACACACTTACACAGACACTCATGTAAACATACATGCGCACACACACACACACACACTTACATATATGCACACAGACACACACACACTACATATATGCACACAGACACACACGCACACACATATGTACACAGACTCACATGTACATGGGCATATACGCACACACACATATGCACAAACACATACACACATACTGTATGCACTGTACACAGACATACACACACACACTTACACAGGCACACATGTAAACATACACATATGCACAGACACATACGCACACACATATATACACAGACAAACATACACAGACACACATGTACATGGGCATACATGCACACACACACACACACACACACACACAGATATGCACACACACAAACACCTGCACACATACTGTATACACACAGACACATACACACACACACACACACACACACACACACAAACACACACACACATACAGACCAAAGAAAAACATGCACACTGACACATACACACAAAGAGACACAAACATGTACACACACACACGTATGCTGACAAACACACACACGTACACAGACAAACACATGCATAAATACATATATGTTCACAGACACACACATGTACAAAGACCACACACACACACCTACACAGACAGGCACACAGACATACACAAGCATGTACACACACGCTTACATAGACAAATGTAAACATACACACACACACACACACACATATGCACACACACAAACACATGCACACATACTGTATACACACAGACACATACACATACACACACACACTTACTCAGACACACATGTAAACATACATACACACACAAACACATATGCACATACTGTATGCACACACACACACACTTACACAGACACTCATGTAAACATACATGCGCACACACACACACACACTTACATATATGCACACAGACGCACACACACTACATATATGCACACAGACACACACGCACACACATATGTACACAGACTCACATGTACATGGGCATATACGCACACACACATATGCACAAACACATACACACATACATACACAGACATACATACACAGACATACACACACACACTTACACAGGCACACATGTAAACATACACATATGCACAGACACATACGCACACACATATATACACAGACAAACATACACAGACACACATGTACATGGGCATGCATGCACACACACACACACACACACACACAGATATGCACACACACAAACACCTGCACACATACTGTATACACACAGACACATACACATACACACACACACACACACACACACACACTTACTCAGACATACATGTAAACATACATACACACACAAACACATACGCACATACTGTATGCACAGACACACACACACACACTTACACAGACACTCATGTAAACATACATGCGCACACACACACACACACACTTACATATATGCACACAGACGCACACACACTACATATATGCACACAGACACACACGCACACACATATATACACAGACTCACATGTACATGGGCATATACGCACACACACATATGCACAAACACATACACACATACTGTATGCACTGCACACAGACATGCACACACACACTTACACAGGCACACATGTAAACATACACATATGCACAGACACATACGCACACACATATATACACAGACAAACATACACAGACACACATGTACATGGGCATGCATGCACACACACACACACACACACACAGATATGCACACACACAAACACCTGCACACATACTGTATACACACAGACACATACACATACACACACACACACACACACACACACACACTTACTCAGACACACATGTAAACATACATACACACACAAACACATATGCACATACTGTATGCACACACACACACACTTACACAGACACTCATGTAAACATACATGCGCACACACACACACACACTTACATATATGCACACAGACGCACACACACTACATATATGCACACAGACACACACGCACACACATATATACACAGACTCACATGTACATGGGCATATACGCACACACACATATGCACAAACACATACACACATACTGTATGCACTGCACACAGACATGCACACACACACTTACACAGGCACACATGTAAACATACACATATGCACAGACACATACGCACACACATATATACACAGACACACATGTACATGGGCATACATGCACACACACACACACACACAGAAGGCACGCTGAGTGAGCATCTGCTGCCTGATCACAGCTCCATTAGTGGATTCTCTCTGTGTTTGAACTGTAGAGTATGGACAGCAGCTCCAGCTTAATGAACAGATCCTCCTGCTTCTCAGATCGCTCAGAGGTCAAAGATGTGCATCTCAACACAACATTCTGATCATCTGATGAGCTGTAATCTACACACACACACACACACTCTATCATGCATCTGATAGCTGATAAACACGTGTGTGTGAGAGTGTGTGTTATGATGCTCTACACTTCACAGCAGTAAACCAGAGATAAACACAGATGCATGACTCTGCAGCGAGCGCGATCAGTGTTTCATCATTAATGAGTGTGTTGTGTTCCAGCAGGAGTGATGGTATGATGATGGTATGATCCGCACGCTGCTCCTTAGATGATGAGAGCTAATCAAATCACAAACATGAAACATCTGTGTGAGGTCACGCGTCTTCTCTCTGTTTTTACCTCAGCGTGTACGTTCGGCTCATCTGCAGAAAGCAGAAGTGCACTGTTAAAAATTGTCCCGTTAAAAAACAGTAAGTTACTGGCAGCACAGTTGCCAGCAAGTTACTGTTAAATTAACAGCATCTAGCTGTAGTTGAAATTTACAGGTTGTTACTGTTTTTAAAAAATACAGCATAAAGCTGTTATTTACTACATTAACAGTAATTTACTGTCAAAAGTAACGGTTAATTAATGTTTATTTGAATTTTTAACTGAAAACTACAAATATGTTATCCTGAGAAATTAACTGCTAAGAAAACAGGTGTATATATACATTTTTTTATTTGTTAAAATAAACACAGTTTAATACAATGCACACATATAGCCTTATTGGAAACATTAAAAATGCTGTGTAACTTAAACTTTTATTACATCTTATTATTCTTTTATATTTCAAAATTTGTGGCTATGGAAAACCAAGTGGAATTACTACAACAATTACTACTTTGAAAACTTCTGAGTGAATTACAGAATTAGTCATTAAGAAATAAAAAAGAATGAAAGTAACAGTTTAGGTATTCAAGAACAAACACCTGAAAAAATTACGCGACTAACACAATAAAATGAGTGCCATTAGTGAAGAGGATGTGTAAGGTGTGTGTGTGTGTGTGTGGTGTCACTTAAATGACATCACATTCAAAGTCCATTAGCCTCTTTAAGTAAACTGGCAACCTTAGTGTTGACTAAATTCTTTTTGTGGGTGACCTTCCCCATTCCCTTCGATAGGATGTGTCCATTCTTGGAGCATTTTTCAGGGTTTATCCATAAAGCTCCTGAAAAAATGCTTACATTCAGAATTAGTGTGGGTAAAAGTTTATATAATAATAATGTGAAGAGAAATAAATATATGAATTTAAGCGTCTAACCTCTGAATTAATTCCAATGTCCATGCAGCCTCAGCTTGGTTCTCCAAGTTAAAAACACAGCAGCTATACCAGAGAGAAAACTTGGCTGGATGCTCTCTCAGATTTTTTGCCCCTCAAAACTGATCATCCATTTATGAATGTAGCTTCCTGTTTTTTTTCTTAAAACATTCAAAAGAAAAATACAATGTCATCAGTCACATGAAATCATATATTCTACTGCCTAGTTGAAAATATATGTGAGGGAAGCTGACATAATTTTACTTAGTCTCAAAGCCCTGTTCTTTAAACACAATAAATGCATTTGAAAATATTGATTGTGGACTCGCCTGGACAGCCACTGAAATCAACATGTATATACTGTGTAATGTGAAATTGTCACTGCAATGTTTGTGATTTATTTAACTTAATATTTATGATCAACATAGCTGAAGTGTTAAACAACTAAAATTGAGTAATTTATTAAATTTATGTTTTTTTAAAGGTGAATGAAAGCTTGGGTAAAATATGGCAGAACATAATTTATGTATTTGTGTATTTTGTTTTGTTCAAAAGAATTTACCATGTTTGCTATAATACAGAGAAAACACCCTTAGTTGCTTAAATTATAAAATACAGTTCTAAACATACCAAAAAGTATCAGTCAAGGAATTGCAGGTAGTTCAAGGGTCTTTTCTACATCAGGTACAGTAGAAGATGCCTAAGAGAAGAATTACAATGATGAGGAAAGAGACAAAATTAACAACCATAATGTATGCATAACATTTTTAATTGTATTTTTAGTTATTAGGACAATAATACCATATAGACCATAATAATAACTTTACCATGTTTCATTAAACTCACCGTGTAATCAGTAATCAGTATCTGTATCAGAAATCCAGCTCCACTCTTTGATGCAGTTAGCATGTTCACAGGTTCAGCGCTGAAATGGACATATATGTCCATTGATTAGTGGTGATTAGCCAATTGTACTTGACAAAGTAGCTTTACAATACAAACCAACAGTAAAATTTGCAAACAAAGCGTTAGGGAAATAAATGTTTTATCAAAGCCTACATTGAAGCCCTATTAGGTACCTATTAAAAGCTAAAGCTAAAATTAGCTATGAGATGACAATCTTTTCATCATGCTAAATAAATCAATACTACTTTGTTGCTACATATGTTTAAAAACTGACTTTGTAGATAAGCTTATAACCTATATAATTTTAATTATCATATTCTGACTTACCGTGTAATCAGGAAATATCTGTGTCAGAAATCCAATTTCACTCAATGCAGATGCAGTTTGCACATTGACAGATTTAGCACTAAAATATATGTAAAAAAGTTACAAAATCAGCATCCAGTTAGCCTATGTGCAATCACAAATGTGTATTTTGTGTAAAATGAGCAAAATAAAGGTGCACTCACCGAGTAAGTCATAGTAAAAAGAAGCATGAAAATCCACATGTGATGGCTGACGTCTTCTGTTCAAAAAATACTGTTGATTGCTGTTTTTTTACATTAGTGTGATAAAAACTGTAAAATAATGTAAAATTTTGTATATGTCATTTCAAAAACCGTAAAAAAACAGCAACATACTGTTTTTGACATTAACAGGATTATACTGTTAAAATTTTGCCGTAAATTAACAGCAATTTTTAAGAGTGTGGATCCTGTTTCATGTCGGCTCTGATGACACACTCTTGACTTTACGCCACTGAAACGAAGCACAGAGAATGTAAAAAGCTAAATTAACTCGGCGTCATCGTCTGCCGTGTACTTTTGATTTGCCGTCTGATGTTGAGCGGAGGTAACAGATGTGTTTTGCTGTATTGTGGCATCTATTTCAGCAAAAAAAGTTTGCAAAAAAAGTGTGTGTGTGTGTGTGTGTGTGTTCCCATAATATCCCAGAACAAGCCCTGATAAAAAAAAAAGACTACGCTGAAGGAAAATGAATTATTATATGCGCGTGTGTTTATGAGTTTATTATTGTTTTATTTTTGTATTGTTTTATTATTTATTTTATTATATTTTTATTCATTTTTAAATTTGATTTAATATTATTTTGTTTGTTTTTATATTTTTATTTATACTATTTTATTTTATTGTCTATTTATTTTTTAAATATTCTATTGTTTATTTATTTATTATCGATTAATTTAACTTTTTATAATTATTTTATTGTTTTATTTTATCATATATTCATTATTTATTTGTCTTTTTGATTTATTTTAATTGAATATTATTTTTTATTAATTTTTATATGTATATATTTTTATTTTATTTATTATTTTTTTATTTGTTCATATTTTTAATTTTGCTTATTTATTTATTTATTTTAAATAAATTATTTATTTAGTTTTATTTGTTTTAGCTTAATCAAGTTTTATATTAGCCATTTATTTTATTTTTTATTATTGATTTGTTTTATTTTAATATTTATTTATTATTAATATCATTTCTTTTTAATTTAATTTAATATTTTTTGTTCGATTTGTTTTTCTTTTTTATCCTCATTATTTTACTGTTTATTTTATTGTTTATTTTTATTGTTTATTTTATTTTATTGTTTGTTTATTTATTTTAAATATATTATTTATTAAATTTTTTATTTGTTTAATTAGTTTTTAATGTAATTTAATTATATATTAGCTTTTTATTTTTTCTCTCTCTCTTTAATATAAATATAGCGAGAAATAAATATTGAATTGTCATGTTTTTTCCTGGAAATAATATTTCTAAGCATTGGTCTTTTGTGAGTTTTTCACAGAGTGTCAAAATCTTGATGCTTCTGTGGGTCTCGTCTATCACATCTAAACTTTAATTTGTATTCTCTATTGGATTGTGGTCAGGTGATTGGCTGGGCCATTCTACAGCTTGATTTTCTTTCTCTAAAAGCATCTGAGAGTCTCCTCGGCTGTGTTTTGGATCATTGTCTTGCTGAAATGTCCACCCTGGTTTCATCTTCATCCTCCTGCTAATGCAGATGTTGGACTGAAGCAGCTGATGTTCATTTACACTGAGGAAGGGCAGAGGCTTGCTGAAAAACTACTGAGAGATTTCAGCTGCTGAACACTGCCGAACTACACCTTCCTTTTTTTATGTGTTCAACACTTGTTTCCTGTGCCAGTTCATTTTATTACACAGAACTGTAAACTAACTAGTAAACTAATTAGTTCTGTTTTCTTTGCATATATGGATTCCTCTAGTTGTTTCCAACATCTGGTAATAATTTCAAGTCAACAGCACCTTTAGAAATGTTTTCAGAGAAAAATGGTGACATGTTCAAAACTTATTTCCCCTGCTGTATGCAGTATATATATATATATATATTAGCGGTGGGATGGTTTACAAAACTGTCAGTTCAGTTTGTATCACGGTTTTGTGTTCTTGGTTTTCGATTTCATTCAGTTTTCATTGTAAAAGAAAAAATCCCTTATTGTAACCCCTAGAAATACTGTACATCAGTGTAAAATAAAGAGCGCTATTATTATTTTTTTCTATTTTTATTTGCATTATTTTATTGTTTATTTTATAGTGTATTTATTTTGTAATTTATTTTATTGTACTTTATTTAATTGTTTGATTATTTATTAAATTTTTGATTTATTTTAATTGAATATAATTATATATTTTCTATTTTTTTATTGTTATATTTGTTAATATTTTTTCAGTGTGTGTGAGTATGTGAAGAAAAAATCTCTCATCGTAACACTTAAAAATCCTGTACATCAGTGTAAAATACAGAGCGTTATTTATTTTATTTGTTTTTATATTTTTATTCGTATTATTTTATTGTTTATTTTATTGTTTATGTATTTTTTTGCTTTTTATTGTACTTTAATTTATTTAATTAAAAAAAAATATTTAATCTAATTACATATTTTCCATTTATTAAATTTTTTATTTTATATTATTGTTTTTTATTGTATAATTTTATTTAATTATTTATTTATTATTATTTTTTTCTGTGTGTGTGTATGTGAAGAAAATTCTCTTATCGTAACACTTAGAAATCCCGTCCATCAGTGTAAAATACAGAGTGTTATTAGCTACCATTCAGTTATTCTGAAAGCCGTGTGATCAAAAAACTAAAAGAAGAGGCAGCTTGATCTTATTACAGATTTTGCCTGTTGCTTAATTTCTGCTAAACTTTGTGTCACGAGATGAAACACAAACACAACACAGGGAAGAAAAGACATTCACGTCCATGTCAGAGTGAAACTGCCATTCACACCTCACAATCCTGCATCAAAATGTCTGTGTGATGACAGAACTATACACACTTGCATCATATGAATACACTGTCAGATCACACTACTGGTGTACTTTATAGAAAACACTGCAGTCTTTCCTCCTCACTGTATTTTTAATTCATCCCACTGTGAAGCTCAATCCAACACTTTTTTCATACAAAAGATTTTCACAACTAACTAAAATTAAAGTACTGGATGGGTAAAAATAATAAACACACACACAAACACACACACACACACACAAAATGCACTACTGTACAGAAACACAAGCCAAGTATTTTCCGCTGTGTGTGTCAATCACCCAATGTATTTTTTTTCTGAATAGATATGCTGTCTTAATATGTTGTTGGGTGGCATGGTGGCTCAGTGGTTAGCATCGTGGCCTCACAGCAAGAAGGTCACTGGTTAGAGGATCATGTAGAGTTTGCATGTTCTCCCTGTGTTGGCGTGGGTTTCCTCAGAGTGCTCCTGTTTCCCCCACAGTCCAAACACATGCTCTATAGGGGAATTGGTGAACTAATTGGCTGTAGTGTGTGTGTGTGTGTGTGTGTGTGTGTGTGTGTGTGTGTGTGTGTGTGTGTGTATGTATGTGAATGACTGTGTATGGGTGTTTACTGGGATGTGGCTGGAAGGGCATCCGCTTTGTGAAACATATGCTGGATTATTTATTGGTTCATTCTGCTGTGGGGACCCCTGATAAATAGGGGACTAAGCTGAAGGAAAATGAATGAATGAATGAATGAATCTTTTTCCAGTCCTGGGTTGCAGCTGGAAGGACATTCGCGCTGGATAAGTTGGCAGTTCATTCCGCTGTGGCGACCCCTTATGAATAAAGTGACTAAGCCTAATTTTTTTTGTTATTTTGGTCTAAACATTTGCCTAAAGTGTTCAAGCATTAGGCAAAAACCGTAATAGTTGTATTGTTTTTATTAAAGACATGCAGTTGAAGTCAGAATTATTCACCCGCCTGTGAATTTCTTTTCCCTGTATTTCCCAAATGATGTTGAACAGATTCAGGAATTTTTCACAGTATTTTCTATAATGTTTTTTCTTCTGCAGACAGTCTTATTTGTTTTATTTCGGCTAGAATGAAAGCAGTTTTTAATTGTTTTAAAGCCATTTTAAGGTCAATGTTATTAGCTCCCTCTAGCAATATTTGTTTTGCATTGTCTCCAGAAACTATTTCAAAGCATAATAAACTATTATGCTTTGAAAATGTGAAGAAATATTGCTTAATTGGGCTAATAATATTGACCCTAAAATGTTTTATTTTTATTAATTAGATTATAAGTAATTGGTGAGTGGAAGAAACCAAGTCGCGGGGGGAATATTTTCTACAGAAATAATTTATGATTTCTTATGTGGCCTGGCACCAATTGTTCCATGGACCGGTACCGGTCCGCGGCCCGGTGGTTGGGGACCACTGTACTAAAGTAAGTGGAGGTAGGAGAAAAAACAATCCTTCACAGGGCTCGAAATTAACCGTTTTGCTTGGTAGCACCGGTGCTCCTAACTTTAAAAATGTAGGCGCATCAGTCAAAATTTAGTCGCACCCACCAATTATAAGCACCGTTACTACAAGTTTTATACAAACATATTTATTGCACTTGAAATTAACAGTAATCAAACTAACAAGCAAAAAAATATATGCAAGCGTGAGGAAAATATGTCTCAATGAAATCCCGTTCTCACAAGAAAATAGATTTTTATAACATGGCTGAGTGGCCAAAAGATAAACGGAGCGCTCACCGGCCCTGCACACACTGCTGAACTGAATCTGTTAATGATATAACTGTGCTGTTCTCACGCTATTAACATGACGTATGCATATAATAAGGTACAGTATATGTCAAAAGCATCAGTGCAATATCAGACAGCACGCAATACCGATCTTTTCATGAGTAGCGATGTTAGTTTACTCAGTGTAAGTCCGTTTGCGATGGTGTACGTGGTGTTTAATTTGACATATATCTGCCACTTGCACGGCGGACAGCATCTGGCGATTATATGAAGGATTAAACAGAAGCTCTCGTGCTAGATGTGGCAAACAGTTACCTGAAAACTCCATCCCACAGACTTTTCATAGCGGACTTGAAGCCAACAAAAGTCTTTTACCCACTCTTGGAAAAGTGTAGATGGTGGATTAACATTCAGCACATGATCACTAGTAAGATGTGTCATTATTTGTAACTTTAGATGGTTTCTAAAACTAAATCTGTCAGTGTTATCTTCATTCTCATCTTCAGCGCTTTAGTTTTTCGTGGTAGTAGCTCTCTCTGTCATCCCAAGCCAGAATGCATTGACTGAGTGATTGACAGCTGATATTTCAGTGCTAGAGCAGTGGTGGACCAATGAGAAGAGCGCAAAGGCGGGGCAAGCATTACGGACTTGGCTTTGTTTACTGCAGCAAGTTGACATGACAACTGTTTTAAACCAGTCCTGAGTGCTGCGTTTCAAGTGCAGAGATGCATTCTGCGTGAATGTCTCCCGAATCAGTGCATGTGCTGAACATTTTGCAGTAAAAACTGGTCGCACACAACAATTTTAATGCACTCGCACACATGCTCCCAAATATATTTTGAGGTCGCATAGATAAAATTTCGGGCGCATATGTGACCAAAATGGTTGCAGTTTCGAGCCCTGCTCCAGTAGAGTACAGATACTGCCTTTTAGTACTGAAGTACAACAGTGAAGTACTTCTCCTTCGTCACTACACATCTCTGCTAATATAACAGAGGCCAGCTAGTGTGTGCTGTGCAGGTAAACCTCACTCCCCTGACCTCTACAGGCGCTCTAGCGACTGACGCTAGAGGCCATAGTCTTTAGCCTCCTTGGTAGAGCACCCGACTCCCATGCGGAAGGTCGCCGGTTCGATACCAGCTCGGAGCGGGTTGTGTAGTGTAGTACCGGCGGTGTTACATTGGTGCCGTGACCTGGATGGGAGTGAGGTTTAGGGGGGTGAGTGTAACAGAGGTCAGCTAGTGTGTGCTGTGCAGGTAAACCTCACTCTTCTGACCTCTAAAGCTGCTCTAGCGACAGATGCTAGAGACTATAGTCTTTAGCCTCCTTGTTAGAGCAACCGACTCCCATGCGGAAGGTTGCCGGTTCGATACCAGCTCGGAGCGGGTTGGGTAGCGTAGGCCTGGCGGGGTTACACTAATTCGATGATCTCCAACATTCATATATTTGACTCCTGACCTCTTCTTGCCAGCTTTAATGCCAAATCAATGTTTTAGCGTGCAATAGTGAGACTTTTTATTTTGTGTTGGTGTTTCTATAGTCTGTGGACGTGTTGTGTTGAGTGGCATAAGGGTTCAGAAGTAACACACACAAACACACGTTGTGTTGATAAAATGGTGGACGATAGACTCGGGTGGGCAGTGTAGTTGAGTCCTGATGAACAGCTCACACTCAAACTCTGCTGTTTTCATGATAAAATCTCCTGATATCATTTCCTTTTTTAACCACAGGCCGGTTAGATCAGCTCACAGTGTTCAGTGTAGACTCCTCGCGCAGCCGTGTGTGTGAGTGTGTGTGTGTGTTCTGCTTTATAACGCTGTGATGAAGCGCAGCGAACGCTTCGTCATCCAGATTGAAGAGCAGGGAAATTCCACTGATGAGCTTCTGCATCTCACACCATCAGAGACGCCAGGGGTCTGCTGTCTCACACACACACACACACACACACACTGTATCAGTGACACACGAATACACAGACACACTCACACCATCAGAGACACCAGGGGTCTGCTGTCTCACACACACACACACAAACACACACTGTATCAGTGACACACGAATACACAGACACACTCACACCATCAGAGACACCAGGGGTCTGCTGTCTCACACACACACACACACGCACACACACACAAACACACACACACTTTAGAGACAAGCATGCACACACAGACCCACACACACACACTTCAGAGATGTGCATGCACACACACACACACATACACACACAAACACACACGCACACACACACACACTTCAGACACGTGCATGCACACACAGACCCACACACACAAACTTCAGAGACATGTATGCACACACACTTCAGAGATGTGCATGCACACACACACACACACACACACACTTCAGATACGTGCACACACTCACACACACACACACACACACCAGAGACATCCATGCACACACACTTCAGAGATGTGCATGCACACACGCACACACACACACACACACACTTCAGATACGTGCACACACTCACACACACACACACACACACACACACTTCAGAGACTTGCATGCACACACACCAACACAGACCAACACACACACTTTAGAGGCGTGCACATACACACACACACACACACACACACACACACACACACACACACACAGACACATCCACAAAGAGATGAGGTCTGCCATCTCACACACACTAACTGATAGAAACACACACAGACCCACAATCATACACACACACACACACACTCAGACAGACAGACAGACAGACACACACTCTCAGTCAGACACAGACACTCACACCTTAGGAGAGAGTCTGGCGTCTCACACACACCCACACATGGAGATGAGCATGCATCAGCAACACACACACACGCACACACACACACACAAACACATACATTCTTCACAGCACCTCTTCTCAGCTCTTTTTTTTCCTCTTTCTGCTCAGTCACGCTCTGAGTGTGTGTGTGTGTGTGTGTGTGTGTGTGTGTGTGTGTGTGTGTGTGTGTGTGTGTGTGTGTGTGGCTGATCTGCTGGATGAAGGTGTTTCTCTCTGTGGTGTTTACGGTAAACCGGAGCTGAATGTGTGATTCAACGGGGCCGACCCTGGCGAAAGCGTTTGCATTTCCAGAGCACACACAAACACACACACACACACACACACACACAAACACACACACAAACACACACACACACACACACACACACACACACACACACACACAAACACACACACACACTGCTGTCTATCTGTGTAAGGCTCAGAGCTGATGTACTGTAGTTTACTATAATCCCAGTCCTTGTGTGATGGTGCATAACTAATGAAAAGTGCTGGTTTCACACACACACACACACACACTGGAGTCATTGGTTAGTCACCCCTCCCGTCTGTGCGCTTCTGCTGATATCTTGATGATATTTCAATTCTTTTATCTTTATTGCTCATAATGAAACGGTGTCATTCACTCTGACATTTTAGAGAATTCCTTCTTCTGTTGATGAGATGAACTCAAGTGTTTAAGAGAGATTACAGGGTGAGTAAATCTGGTTATTTTTATTATGTAAAAACTGTGCTAAAATGTTGACATCTAGATATATAATTTATGAGCCCTAAAAAGGCCTAAGAAGTTATTTTGCCTAATTTATTTATTTATTTGTTTGTTTGTTTGTTTGTTGTATTTATTTTATTATTATCACTATTATTTGTTTATTTTGTTTCATTATTATTTATTTATTATTATTTTTATAACTATTTAAAAAAACTGTTTATTTTATTTATTTATTATTATTCTTTTAATTATTTTTATCATTTATTAGTAATAACTTTATTTGTTTATTTAATCTTGGATTTTTTTTTTACGTTATTATTATTTTTATTATTATTATTAATTTGTTATTGTTTTTAAACTTATTTAAAATTTCTGTTTATTTAATTGGTTTACTTTATTTATGTATTTTTATTATTATTTTTATTTCAATTATATTTGTTATTTATTAGTAATTATTTTATTTGTGTATTTTATTTTGGATTTTTTTTACTATATTATTACTATTTATTTGTTATTATTATTTGTTATTATTTTATTATTATTTTTGTTTATTTTATTTGTTTATTTAATTTTTTTTTATTTAAAAAAATTTATTATCATCATTACTATATTTAATAATTTTTTTAATAATTTTTCTTTATTTTATTTGTTTATTTTATTTTTCATTATTTATTTATTTATTGTATTTATTTAGAATTTTTGACATTTTAGCATTATGTGTGCTTTATTTCTTATTTAGCCGGCCGCACAAAAATCATGAATTTCCGTTTTATATATAATCTGAGTATGAACGATCATTTATTTTGAAAAATCTTTTATTTTGAAAAATGAGCGTATTCTCTTGTTGCATCAAAATTTAACCCACAGGCTAGCAAAATTAGTAAGAACTGCAGCGCAATGCGCTTGTTTATTCCAGGCATCCACAGTTGAAAACATCTTAACTTTTCAGAATGCCGCACCGCGAGCCACATGATGATAACTGACTGATCAGCTTTATATTTTGTATGGAATAAAATTTCGTTGAATGAGTATGACTCTGCCTGGTTTTTGAACTGTGCAGTGCTGTACCTGCTTAATTTGGCAAACTACGTTACATCATTTCACTACGGTTGGTTATAGTGGTACTTGGAGAGGCATTTTTTTCTGAGGTGGTACTTGTCTGCAATACACAAACTGAACTTGATGTGTATAAAGTGCAAGCAGAAACTGTAGCAAAATGATCGTTTAAATGTTATTTGTCCTAAATGCATTTACACTCACGTCTGGAACCCGCAGGGTTACATTTTCAGCGTAACACCGTGGGATGTTTGTTGCAAAATTCATTTTAAAATGTAATACACAAAAAGATAATGCGATGTGTTAAATGGTATTTCTGTATTTCAGTTAGCACTTTCTAAAGCATATATGCAATGTTTGCTGCAAAATTTAAATGAAAAAAAAAATCCATTTCCATTTAATACATTGCGACTGCGTGCACAAATGTCCGAATATCAAACCTAAAACCAACAATAATGAGCTAGGAGGTGATTGGTTTTCTAAAGTATTTCCCATGTCACTCTCCAGGGCTTGTGCTGCTTCACGAAGCAGCTGAGGAACAGACTTCACCATGTTTATGCTGCCATATGTACCAAATAGTCCTCGCTGCAGCCATGACGACAAATGTAATACCAGCCTTGCAGCAACGGCGGCCGTATGTGGGCGTGGCCAGCCCAGAATGCATTTTCATTCGTTGTGATCTATTAAATGAAAATGGATTCTTTTCATTCTGCAGCAAACATTGCACATGTCTTGGAAAATGCTAAGTGAAATACAGAAACACATTGCCATTTAACATACTGCATTGCCACTTTGCATGTTACATTTCAAAATGAATTATGCCACACAAATGCTTCCATATTTCATGAAGCGGCGCCCATGACAAACTAATTGAATAGAACTACATTCACACTGTAAATAAACAATACTTAACAATAATCAGAATGGCGTTTACTTTTACATGGCGACCCCTGATGAATAAGTGACTGAGCCGAAGAAAAGTGAATGAATGAATAAACACACACACACACTCAGTGAGAGAGAAAGAAGCGCGCACACACTATTTTTTTCTCACAGCACGTGTTCGTGTCTCGTCACATTAACGGGCAGATTAGACGCGTTTGCTGCTGTTTCTCTGCTAAAGTTCACTATCAGTGTCTGTAAGCTGATAAACAGACCATAATAATCACCTGTGAAGATCCTCCAGCATATCACACTCTGATGAAGCACTTTTAAACATTCACACACACACACGCACATCCGTGACACACTCTAACAAATACACATTCACACACACACAAACTCACACACATACAGAACAAACACATCAGTGACACACACACACACACACACACACACACACATTATCAGCTGGAATATCAAACATCAAGAGTTGTTTATTATAGTGTGTAGTAATAATGAGGATCCCCTGACAAAAAACTGAAGATCCTCCAGTATGTCACACTCTGATGAAGCACTTTTAAACATTCACACACACACACACACACACACACACACACGCACATCCGTGACACACTCTAACAAATACACATTCACACACACACAAACTCACACACATACAGAACAAACACATCAGTGACACACACACACACACACACACACACACACACACACACACACACATTATCAGCTGGAATATCAAACATCAAGAGTTGTTTATTATAGTGTGTAGTAATAATGAGGATCACCTGACAAAAAACTGAAGATCCTCCAGTATGTCACACTCTGATGAATAACTTTCACATGTTTACACACACACAAACACACACACCCGTGACATTTATTTTCATGGGGGGTTTTGTGTGTGTGGTTTTAGGAGATGGCAAAATGAGCACAGACACATCTCTGAAGATAAAAGCAAAGACTATCATCATTTTATTTGTTTGTTTGTTCATTTTGTTTTGATTGTTTGTGTAATTCATTTTTGTTTGTTTGTTTGTTTGTTTGTTTTGATTGTTTGTTCTTTGTTTTGATGTTTTGTTTCAATGGTTTGTTTTGTTTTGATTGTTTGTTTGTTCTCATTGTTTTGTTTGTTTGTTTGTTTTATTTTGTTTTATTTCGTTTGTTTGTTTTGTTCATTTTGTTTTTTTGTTCGTTTTGATAGTTTTTTGTTTGTTTGTTTTTGTTTGTTTTGTTTTCTTCATTTTGTTTGTTTGTTTTGATAGTTAGTTTTGTTTGTTCTGATTGTTGTTTGATAGTTAGTTTTGTTTGTTTGTTTGTTTGTTTGTTTGTTTTATTTTGTTTGTTCGTTTTGTTCATTTTGTTTGTTTTGATAGTTTTTGCTTTTGTTTTGATTATTTGTTTGTTAGTTTTTTGTTTTGATTGTTTGTTTGTTTGTTTTATTTTGTTTGTTTGTTTCGGTAATTTTTTTGTTTGTTTGTTTTTGTTTTCTTTATTTTGTTTGTTTATTTGTTTTCATATTTTGTTTTGTTTGTTTTAATAATTTTTTGTTTGTTTGTTTGTTTAACTAATTTTGTCTGTTTGTTTGCTAAAAACGATCTATTATTGTCATGTTTAGGGCTGTACTAATCACTCAAAATGGAAATAAATTATATTTTATTTATAGTACTGTACATTGTAGGGCTTTGTAATATTGGGAAAAAAAACTTTTTGCAATATTTGTTTTTTTCTGTGATGTTTAAAACTGTTTGAAATAATTCCAAAAATTAAAACAAAATACAAAAAAAACTATACAAAAATAAACAATATAAAGTAAACATTTTAAGGGCAGATGAAAACAGTAGAACAGTTTTTTTTAATTGTGTTCTTTAGGGGAGTATAACAGCACACAGAAATCCAGTCTGTCATCAGTACACACAGCCACATTCATCATCATCAGGCGGTGTAATCACTTACATAGTAGAATTTAGCTCGATCTATTTAAAATAAATAAAGTAATCAAACCACCTTGCCCGATAGCTCATCCCCCTTAACAGTAGCTCCTCCTCTTTATATTCAGCCCCTCCTATAAATTGGCAACCTCTCCTCTTCATCCCCAGCCTTGTCCCTTCCTCATCAACCCCTCCTCTTCATCATCAGCTCCTCCCTTTCAACAGTAACTCCTCCCCTTCATCAGCAGCTCCTCACATTCATCGCCAACTCCTCCTCTTCATCACTCGCCCCTTTGCTTAAATGGAAACTCCTCCTCTTCATCATCAGCTTCTCCCCTTCAACAATAACTCCTTCCCTTCATTACCTGCTCCACTCCTTTATCATCAGCTCCTCCCCTTCATCAGCAGCTCCACCCTTTCATCATCAGCTCCACCCTTTTATCATCAGCTTCTCCTCTTCAACAATAACTCCTCCCCTTCATCAACAGCTCCACCCTTTTATCATCAACTCTTCCTCGTCATCATAAGCTCCTCCCTTTCAACAGTAACTCCTCCCCTTCATCATCAGCTCCTCCTCTTCATCATTAGCTTCATCCCTTGGCTGGCAACTTCTCCCCTTCATCATCAGCTCCTCTTCTTCATCATCAGCTTCTACCCTTTAACAATAACTCCTCCCCTTCATCAGCAGCTCCACCCCTTCAACAACAGCTCCTCCACTTCATCAGCAGCTCCTCCCCTTTATCATCAGCTCATCTTCATCATCAGCTCCTCCCTTTCAACAGTAACTTCATCCCTTCATCAGCAGCTCCACCCCTCAATCATCAGCTCCTCCTATTCATCGAAAACTCCTCCCTTTCAATATTATTTCCTCCTCTTCGTCATCTGCTTCTACCCTTCAGCTATAACTCCTCCCCTTCATCAGCAGCTCCACCCTTTTATTATCAACTCCTCTTCATCATCAGCTCCTCCCATTCATCCTCAACTCCTCCCCTTCATCACCAGCTCCTCCCATTCATCATCAGCTCCTCCCATTCATCCTCAACTCCTCCCCTTCATCACCAGCTCCTCCCGTTCATCATCAGCTCCTCCCATTCATCCTCAATTCCTCCTCTTCATCAATAGCTCCTTCCCTTTGCTGGCAACTCCTGCCTTCATCATTAGGTCCTTTCCTTATACATCAGCTGCTCCTATTCATCCTCAACTCCTCCCCTTCATTGCCAGCTCCACCCTTTTATCACCAACTACTCCACCTCATCACCAGCTCCTCCCCTTCATCATCAGCTCCTCCCATTCATCCTTAATCCCTCCCCTTCATCACCAGCTCCTCCCCTTCATCATCAGCTCCTCCCCTTTGCAGGCTACTTCTTCCCTTCCTTAGGTCATTCTCTTCATCTTCAACTCCTCCCCATTATTATTAGCTCCTCCCCTTCACCATCAGCCCCTCCCCTTCATCTTCAACTCCTCCCCCTCATCACCAACTTTGCCCTTTCATCTGCACCTTTTCCCTTAATCAATAGGTCCTCCCCTTCATCTGTAGCTCCTCCCCTTGTCATAAGCCCCACCTCATCGTTCTACACTTCTGCCTATCGATTGAATCATTCTATCATCCAGATATTTAAAGAGACACATCTTTAAGTGTCCAGTAAACATCCAGTATCTTTAAATGTTTAAATCTACATCTCCGGTTTTTGGCAAGCGAAGATTGAGGAAATAATGACAGTTGTAATTTTTGCATGAACTATCCTTTTAAACTTGTCCAGTGTTGCCAAATTTAGGTTTTGATGCAGATTTTTCAGCTGAGTTTGAGCTCATTGAGTGTTTTTCTGAGAATCTGAAGACTCTTTCTCTCTCCTGAAGTTGATCTGAGATAAAAAGATGATGAATATGGTTTGTCTCTTTATGCATGTTTAATTAGTTCACAGAAGCTGCTTTAATTAATTAGAGTTTTTGTGTTGTTTAAAGTCTCAATATCTAAAAATTCCTAAATCAAGAAGCTTTTTCTAGACAAGCGTAAGATACTGTGTTGTTTTCAGAAAT
The DNA here is from genome assembly GCF_049306965.1 of Danio rerio. NCBI lineage: Eukaryota > Metazoa > Chordata > Actinopteri > Cypriniformes > Danionidae > Danio > Danio rerio. The sequence goes on along the minus strand of NC_133181.1, from coordinate 61,929,188 downwards.
AAAGAGTCAAAATTAAGTGAGTTTTTCATTGAAACAAGCAAAATAATCTGCCAATAAGGTACCAATAATCTTATTTCAGAGTAAAAACAAAATTGTTGTGCTTACCCCAAAGTAATAAATGTCACTTTACTTAATATACATATATTGTTTTTTAATTATAAACTAAACACACACACACTCACACAAACACACACACTCATGACATTTATTTTCATGGGGGGTTTTGTGTGTGTGGTTTTAAAAGATGGCAAAATGAGCACACACAATCTCTGAATACAAAAGCAAAGACATTCATCACTTTATTTTGTTTGTTTTATTCACTTTGTTTGTTTTGTTCATTTAATTTGTTTGTTTAGATCGTTTTGTTTGTTTGTTTCATTCACTTTGTTTGTTTGTTTGTTTGTTTTATTCATTTTGTTCTTTTGTTCGTTTGTTTTATTTATTTTGATTGTTTTTTTGTTTTATTTATTTTGATTGTTTGTTTTGTATGTTTGTTTGTTTATTTATGTTGTTCGTTTGTTTTGTTTGTTTCTTTGTTTTATTTATTTTTTTCGTTTGTTTGTTTTGTTTATTTTTATTGTTTGTTTGTTTTATTTATTTTGTTCATTTGTTTAGTTTGTTTGTTTGTTTATTATATTCCTTTTGTTCATTTGTTTTATTTATTTTGTTTGTTTTGTTTGTTTGTTTGTTTGTTTGTTTTGTTTGTTTGTTTTATTCCTTTTGTTCGTTTGTTTTGTTTGTTTGTTTGTTTTAGTTTGTTCGTTTGTTTTGTTTGTTTGTTTGTTTTATTTTGTTCGTTTGTTTTGTTTGTTTGTTTGTTTGTTTTGTTCATTTTGTTTGTTTTTTGCTAATATGGTAAGAAAAATTATCTTCCAAAGTGAATACAAGATTAATTTGCCGACCCCAAAGTTATAATTGTCCTTTACTTAAACAATATATGTTGTCTTTTTATTGTAGTGAACTAAAAGAAGTAAGACTTTCTCCAGAAGCAAAATATAACAGGAAATACTGTCAAATTAAAAATCTAAAAACAGTTTTTCAATAATAGCTGTCTTCGACTGCAATACAAGCATGCAAAAAAATGGTCATGCGTGAAGATTGTAATCTGAGCATGTTCTGTTTGCATGTGTGTGCGTCTACATATATATTTCTTATCATTTTGAAAAAAAAACCCATCAGAAACAAAGCGAATCGGTGACAGTATGAGTGTCAGAGGTTTGTGTTTGTGGTGACACACACACACACATACACACAGACTTACTATAGCTGTTTCTACTGTAAAGATTGCGGCTGCCCCTATTAATTTTTAATCTTAAGGTTCGTCTGTGTTTGCAGTTTTCAACATTATTTCTCTTAAACCTTTTCTGTTTGTTGTTGTGTTTAAATTAGTTTATTTATATATTTGACTTACACTAGACAGACTATTTTGTTTACATTGTGACTTTCCCTGTAGGCCTAATAGACTATCAAAGTTACACTGTGTGATATTGATTTGTTTTACTTTAGTTAGCTGCCATATGCCGTGTTTAATTGTTAACAAGTTCATAAGTTGTAATATGTAATGTATAATAATATGTGTGAAAGTTATACTTTTATTTTATTAACAAATTACACATTTTCATCAAAGCTTCATGCCCCCCCCTCCCCCATACACATTCATAATCGTATTATTTGTCAGTGCTGTTTTATGCATGAGCAAGTTCTTAATATTGAATGTTAATGCTTACTATTATGAAGTGGGTTTTTCCCTGAAGCAAGCAAAATAATCTGCCAATGGGGTGAGTAAAATAATCTTAGTTCAAAGCAAAACAAGATAACAAGCAAAACAAGATTTGCTTCCCCCTTTGGCAGATTATTTTGCTTTTTTAAGGAAAAACTCTCTTAATTTTTACTTATTATTTATGAAAACGAGACAATATTTTTGTTTGTCTAGAAAATGCGTCTTGATTTAAGAAATGTTTGATATTTGGACTAGAAACGAGACAAAAAAATCTAACAAAGAAAGCATTTTTGGCAGTGTAATATGACTGTATATTCTCTACATTTCTCCCAACCCTAAGCTCAACCCTCACAGCAAACAACCTGAATATTTACACCTCCACAACACGTTATTCTGTCTGATTTATTAGACAAACCAACTAAAATGTCCCCACAAGGTCAGAAATGACTGGTTTTACTTTACTTGTGGGGACTTTTGGTTTAGGATCAGTGGCACAAAAAGCCAAGTGGTGCTCGCTGCAGAGCCATTTCAGGAGAGGTGAGCTCCAGAGAGGGGGAGCTTAAGCTTGAGCTCCACCTTTTTTGCACTTCTTCTACGAGTGATGTCACTGGGGGTAGGGTTAGGGGTGGGGTTGGTGTACGCATTAAAACAGCTTACAGGAGGAGGAGCGACAGCTCATGCTCCCCCTCTCTGGAGCTCACCTCTCCTTAAATGGCTCTGCAGCGAGCACCCTCTCCAAAAAGGGGGTATGCAGTATATGAGGTGCATAGGGGCGCCACACATGGGGGGCGCCATTGTGCCACAACTATTTTTTAAATTATCCATATTAAAAGTTTCAAATAATATATATTAATAATATATATATATATATATATATATATAATCTAATATATAATATAATAATAATATTAATAATATAATAATATTATAATAATATAATAATAATATATATATAATAATATATATATATATATATATATATATATATATATAGTTAAAATATTTATTTAGCGTTTTATACGCGTATAATATTGTATTTTATTAAATTAAAAAATCATTCCACCCCTCCCCCCCATTTTTCATACCATATACATGTTTTTATGAATTTATTATGTATCATATTGATTCATCAGGCCTTTTGGTAACTTCTTAGCTCAAAACTAATTTTAGCTACAAACAAAGTTATAACATTTCAATTAAATAGAACATTTCACACAGTTTGTTTCTGTTTTTTTACACTAAACATTTGACAGTCTTTTTTATTTCACTTTTTGCAGTTTCAGTCAATTGTTCTTGCAAAGACAGACTTTACACTTCTCACAGTATGCATGTGAGAAGTAATCACAATGTTCTTTTGCCCTTTAGGACTTCCATGTCTATCATTTTGTTTTGACAAATTTAGTACAAAAAGTCCAAAAGCAAGGCTAGTCAAGGGGATATAATCATTTAGTAAGGTAAAATTAAACTGAGATGAATTTTGGGGTGGTATGAGATGCATTTCTTTGCGACTTAACATGCTTAATGTAATTATACCTTTTACTACTTCATACTATTTCAGTTGTGTTCAGAACTGCGAAACTGTATTTTTTAAAGCATATTAATATCTTTATGAAAAAATATCTTTAATTTATTGATGGAAATATTTTCCACATTTTATTACTTGCCTGTTTTAAAATATAGTTGGATTGAGGGGGGGGGGGGAGTTGAAGCCGCATACCCATCAGTTAATGTGCAGTTGTGCCCCTGTTTAGGATTACAAGGTACACGCTCAATCACACACACACACACACACACACACACACACACACTACAAAAAATACTTTACTTATAGTTTGTGTCTTGTTTCTAGTCCAAATATCTAAAATCAATCCTAAATCAAGAATTATTTCTAGAGAAGAAAAGAATATAGTCTTGTTTTCAGAAATAACGAGTCAAAATACAGTGTTTTTCCTTGAAACAAGTAAAATGATCTGCCAGTGGGGTCAGCAGAATAAGCTTGCTTTTTCTTTTGACATACGATTATTTCGCTTACTTCAAGGTTAGAAATGACTAGTATTGCTTTACTCATAGGGACTTTTGGTTTTAGGATTTCAAAGTACACACTACACACACAGAGAAGCTGAAGCGTGTCAGGATGTGTTGATCGTCTTCATCTGAAGAAACTCTTATCAGACTCTGAGCTCCAGCAAGACTTTCTCCAGTCACAGATGAAGCTTTAAGCGTCCACGTTTGACCCGCGATGGCTGCATGACGTGTGTATGTGTGTGTGTGTGTCGTGGGTGTGTTGTAGCTGTGATGTGACTCATTGACACACTGTGAAAATTAGCCGAGTCAGACACTTGTGCTCGCTCTCACTGCTGATTGCTGGATGTTTGCTGAAATCTCAATCAAGGTAAAACCTCTAATAAAGTCAGCCTGTCTTTGATGTTTTATTTAGATCTGCATCCGCCTTTGATGTCTTCTTTCATCTTCTGCATCTTGACCTTTAAATAGAACCGAGCTGCGGCGCTTCAAAGGAATTTTTGAATTTTCGAATTTTTGAATTGTTTTCAGCAGTTTCCTGTTTTCTGTGAAGCCCGTTTGCGCTGCTCTTCACACTTTGTCACTAATGCAAATCTGAGTGTAAAAATGAGTGTAAAACGCTAAACGGTGTGTGTCATCATTTAGTGTGCGTGTATGCGTGTGTGTATCTTTGTAGGTAGGAATGAGTGTTTTGAAACGCCTCCATCCTTTATGACTGCTCTGCTGTATTCCTTTACTGAGGAAAAGTGAAAGTTTGTTCTTTCAGATCAGGTTTCTAGGTTTGATTTGTACATTAGAAGCTGAAATCAAAATAGAATTAGAAGCAAAATCAATATTTTAGTAATGCTGGCAGGCGTTGAAATCGACATTTGCTTATTTTAGTATCTTTAGGAACGTTCATCAAATTTATTTAGATATTTCTAATAAATCCAACACACTTTATTAAGACTTTGGGCTTGATTTCAAACAAAAACGTCAATAATGGTAATAAATAAAGCCATTAATCAAATGGATTGATATTTTAAATAAAACAAACACTTTATTTAGGCGTTGGAATTTATTTCGAAGTTAAAAAACAAAAACATTAATAATGTTAATAAACAAAGGCATTAATCAGATATATTGATAGTTTTTTAATAAATCCAATATACTTCAGACTTATTTAGATGCTATTTCAAGCACAAAAGCACAGCTAAATAATGCAACAACACAATACAAATCCATTTTAACTTGTACGATATGTCCGGAAAAGAACAGGAAGAAGCGTTTGCTCAAATGTTCTGTTTGTATATTGAAATTTAAATCAAAAATATAAATGCATTTGGTGTGAGTTGGTGAATTTCTTTTGGTTCACTGGTATTTTGAGGCTAAAATGACATTTTAAATCAGGTAAACGGTGCTTTTGAAGGATAAAATAACTCTCTGCAATGCAATTTATACTGTAAGCATGATTTTTTTTATGCAATTTGTGTATGCAATAAACAAAATAATTTTTTAAATATAAAAATGGCCTTTTACAGTGCAATTTATGCTGTAAACAATTGTTATATGCAATTTTATTCAGTAAACAAATTGCTCTTTAAGGTAACAATTTAAGTTTTACAGTGAAATTTATACTGCAATGTAATTTTAATGAGCAATCATACTGTAAATGTAACTTTATGCAATTCATAGTATAAATGTAATTTCTATTGTGCAATTCATACTGTAAACGTCATTTTATTTGCAATTCATACTGTATACGTCATTTTATTTGCAATTCATTCTGTAAATGTCATTTTTATTATGTAATTCATACTGTTAACGTCATTTTAGTTGCAATTCACACTGTAAATGTCATTTTTATTATGCAATCTATACTGTAAATGTAATTTGTATATGCAATTTATAGTGTAAAGATATTTTTATATGAAATTTATACTGAAAATGTAATTTTTATATGCGCTTTTTACTAAAAATGTAACTTTTGTTATGCAATTCATACTGTAAACATCATTTTATTATGTAATTCATACTGTAAATGTCATTTTTATTATGCAATCTATACTGTAAATGTAATTTGTATATGCAATTTATAGTGTAAAGATATTTTTATACGAAATCTATACTGTAAATGTAATTTTTATATGCAATTTATACTATAAATGTAACTTTTATTATGCAATTCATACTTAAGTCATTTTTATGCTGTAAATATAGTTTTATATGCAATCTTTACTGTAAATGTAATTTTTATACGCAACTTATACTGTAAATTTTATTTTTATTATGCAATTTATACTCTAAACATCATTTGTATATACAATTTATACTGTAAATATAATTTTTTATATGAAATCTATACTGTAAATGTAATTTTTATATGCAATTTATACTTTAAATGTAACTTTTATTATGCAATTCATACTTAAGTCATTTTATGCTGTAAATTTAGTTTTATATGCAATCTATACTGTAAATGTAATTTTTATACGCAACTTATACTGTAAATTTTATTTTTATTATGCAATTTATACTCTAAACATCATTTGTATATACAATCTATACTGTAAATATAATTTGTATTTGCAATTCATACTCTAAACGTTATTTGCATATGCAATTTATGCTCTAAACTTAATTTATATATGCAATTTATACTCTAAACGTAATTTGTATATGCAATTCATACTCTAATTTAATTGCATATATAATTTGTATATGCAATTCGTAATTTATATGTGCAATTCATACTCTAAACGTAATTTTTATTTACAATTCATACTCTAAATGTAATATATATATGCAATTCATACTCTAAACATATTTATGTATGCAATTTATGTTCTAAACGTAATTTATATATGCAATTCATACTCTAATTTAATTGCATATATAATCTGTATATGCAATTCGTAATTTGTAAATGCAATTCATACCCTAAACGTAATATGTATATGCAATTTTTACTCTAAACCTAATTTGTATATGCAATTCATACTCTAATTTAATTGCATATATAATTTGTATATGCAATTCGTAATTTATATGTGCAATTCATACTCTAAACGTAATATGTACATGCAATTCATACTCTAAACGTCATTTTTATTTACAATTAATACTCTAAATGTAATTTATATATGCAATTCATACTCTAAACATATTTATGTATGCAATTTATGTTCTAAACGTAATTTATATATGCAATTCATACTCTAATTTAATTGCATATATAATCTGTATATGCAATTCGTAATTTGTAAATGCAATTCATACTCTAAACGTAATATGTATATGCAATTTATACTCTAAACGTAATTTGTATATGCAATTTATACTGTAATATCAATTTTTATGTGCATTTTTTACCAAAACATCATTTTTATATGCAATTTATACTGTAAATGTGATTTTTATATGCAATTTATGCTGTAAACATAATTTTATATGCTATTTATACTGTAAATGTAGTTTTTTATATGCATTCCATACTGTAAATGCAATTTTTCTATGAAATTTTTACTTAAACATAATTTTTATATGCAAGTTATACTGTAAACATTGTTTCATATAAAGTTATTATTCAGTACACAAATGAATATTTAATATAACAGTGCAACTTACAGTATACTGTAAACATGATTATTATTTATTCAGCAAACAATTGACTCTTTAAGGTAACAATTGCTTTTTACAGTTCAATTTACACAAAAAAGAAGCATAAAAAGTCATAATTTTATAAGCAAAGAGAAAAAATATTTATCAATAATAGTTCAATAAATTTTTTATTAATGTGACATTTTCTAAAACTGCTAATGAATGCTAAATGTTTGTGAATTGTTCATTGGCTGCTGCTATGAGAGTGTATTTGCAGATTTACTGTGTGAAATAAAGCCTGAGCGAGGAATGTTCTGGAACACACACACACACACACACACACACACACACACACACACAGAGAGATAATCTGAGCCATCCTGACTGTCACTACAGTAAATGACACATAATGCAGAACAGAGCCGGCGCTGCAGACATCACTAGAAAACATGCAGGAAAATCAGCTTCATATGCCAGGCAAACAGAAATATGATCAAAAGTACTTCTGCTGTTTGTGGATGGCATCTTGTTTTTATTTATTTATTTATCTATTTATTTACTTATTTTTGCATTTTTATTATTATTGTTTTTCTCTTTATTTATTTATTTATTTATTTATTTGTTGATGTACTTTTTATTGTTGTTTAATCTTTATTTGTCTATTTCTATTTTCTATTTTTATTTTCCTCTATTTAATTTATTTCTTTATTCATAAAATGTTTAATATTGTTTTCCTCTTTATTTACTTATTTAGTTTTTTGTTTATTTACATCTTTATTGTTTTTTAATGTTTATTTATTTATTTAGTTTAATTTTTTAAATAGTTTTATTTAGCTTTTAATTAATTTATTTCTTAGTTAATAAACATTTTTATTGTTGTTTTCCTCTATTTATTTGTATTTATTTACCTTTTTTATTATTGTTTAATCTTTATTAATTTATTTCTATCTTTATATTTTTATTTAGCTTTTTTATTCATTTATTTCTTAGTTAATACATTTTTTAATAATTGTTTTCCACTTTATTTATATGTTTATTTATTTATTTATTTATTTACCTTTTTATTATTGTTTAATCTTTATATATTTATTTCTATTTTTATATTTCTATTTTCCTTTTTAATTAATTTGTTTATTTTTTTCATTTAATTTTTTATTATTGTTTTCCTCTATTTATTTATTTGTTTGTTTATTTATTAACATTTATATTATTGTTTAATCTTTATTTATTTATTTATTGCTATTTTAATATTTTTATTTTCCTCTTTACTTTATTAGTTTTTTATTATTATTTTTTTTGCTTATTAATCATTGTTTTCCTCTTAATTTATTGCTATTATAATTTTCCTCTTAAATATATTGAATTTATTTCAAAATTTATTGGTATTTTCATTCTTTGTTTGCATTATTATTTTTCTTTTTTCATTAATTAATTATTTTATTTTATTAATGGTTTTATTATTATTGTTGTTGTTGTTATTGTTACACCTCTCTTCAATTTATTTAATTTTTTTGTTTATTATTTAGTTTTTTTCGTCTTTATATTATTTATTTGTACCCTTTTTTATTATATTCTTCTGCTGTTGTAGTATAATTTTGTGATTTATTATTATTATTATTTTCCTTATTTGCTTATATTTATTTATATATTGCTGGTTTTCTTCAGTGATGTGCTTATGATCTGCTTTTTTTGGAGTCTATTTGGAGCAACAAAAAAAAAAACATGCTGTTGACTGAATTACGGAGAGTACGTTGTAGATTTTTATTTATTTAAGTAGTTTTATGCATCAGGAAGGTGTATCTATGAGGAGATGCACTGTGTGTCTGTGTGTGTGTGTGGTGTGTGTTTGGTGTTTGAATGTGAAATAAAAACTGTGACACTCATGGTTTGATCGCCCGTGTTTTTGCACAGTCATAACATGACAGGCCCTGGCTGACATATGCAGTGTGTGTGTGTGTGTGAGTGTGTGTGTGTGTGTTTCCGCAGTGAGCTGATGGGAACAGCACGTGTTTGACATGTACATTGTGTTACTTATAAATGAGCAGTGGGCTTCACTCAAACACACACGTCAGCATTGCATTATTTGTTCCATTACAGCCGCATTGAAACTAAAGCTTCCTGTACTGATCAGAGCTGCTAATAAACACACACACACACACACACACACACACAGACAGATTATAATTTTCCACAAGTCGTAAGTGATATTTGCATTGATCAAGTCATTCATGCTCATACATACACACACGCACATACACATACAGAATATTTTCCACAACTCCTAAGTGTTATTTGCATTAATCGAGTCATTTACGCTCACACTCACACACTCATTTCTCAAGCTTTACTGTCATTACTAAACACGTTCTGCATGAAGGGAGCAAAATTGCATCCTCAGCTGATGATCATCATTTTAATGACACCACAAAACATATTTTAATATACATTTATATTATATTTTAATTATTATGTTGGATTTTTATTTATTTTAAATGAAAGTTTTAGCATAAGAAGAGTGTTACGACCCCCTCGTTCGAGTGGCAACATAAAAGAGTTCGGACAACAAAAGAATGTATTTGCAACTTATTTATTATACATAAAACTAAATAGAACAACAAATCAAACAAACAAACAAATGTCTAGGGGACAATAAAGGATATAATTAACTCTAACTACACTTATAAATAATGCTAAACAAAACCATAAGGCTGCAGAAATCAAGAGATGGTCTTGACACGAGGACGGCCCGTAGCCACACCGTCCTCCTGAAGCTAGCACACACTGGCTTTTATATGCTCTGAACCGACTGGTGAGCAACCAGGCAGCCAATCAGGATCTGCCACATCCATACTGAAATCCTGGGGTCGTCACAAGAGTGAGAGAGTAAATAATGAGACATCACATGCAACTCTTACATCATTCTGTTGCAGAAATGCCTTTTATGACATACTGTATATTATTGATAATATTGGATTTTATATCATACATTAACGTTAACGTTTTTATTTAATTGACGTGTTTATTTGTTTGTGGTGTTTAATTGTATTTTGTTTATTGAATTATTTGTTGCTGACATGCCATTAAATCCAAATATTTATTTAAATAAACAGAAAACACTTGTAAATCACAAAATACAGAAAATGTGTGTATATATATACTAATTTGGTTCATTTATATAATTAATTCACTATTTTTAAAAAGTTTTAGCACATTTCTAATCATAATAGTTTTAATATCTGATTTCTAATCACTGATATATTTTCTCTTTGCCATGATGACAGTAAATAATAATAGACTAGATATTGAGTAGCACTGTGCCCTCACAGCAAGAAGGTCGCTGGTTTGAGTCCCGGCTGGGCCAGTTGGCGTTTCTTTGTGGAGTTTGCATGTTCTCCACGTGCTCCGGTTTCCCCCACAGTCCAAACACATGCGCTAAAGGGGAATTGGGCTGGCTAAAACTGTCCATAGTGTATGAGTGTGTATGGATGTTTTCTAGAGCTGGAAGGGCATCCGCTGCGTAAAAATGTTCTGGATAAGTTGGCGGTTCATTCCGCTGTGGCGACCCCAGATTAATAAAGGGACTAAGCCGACAAGAAAATGAATGAATGAATGAATCTTTAGGGGGGTGAATAATATTGACCACAGCTGTTTTATTCATTCATTCATTTGCTTTTTGGGCAATTTAGTTCATAGTTAATATTCATCCATTCATCCATCCATCCATCCATCCATCCATCCATCCATCCATCCATCCATCCATCCATCCATCCATCCATCCATCCATTCATTCATTCATTCATTCATTCATTCATTCATTCATTCATTCATTCACACTCATACACTACAGCCAATTTAGTTGATCAATTTCCCTATAGCGCATGTGTTTGGACTTTGGGGGAAACCGGAGCACCTTGAGGAAACCCATAAGTGTGTGTGTTTGTCTATGTGTGTAATGTATGTGTGTTTGTGTACAGTGTGTGTACTTTTGTCTGTGTTCAGTATGTGTTTCTGTCTACTGTAGGTTTGTGTGTATGTGTGCGTGCACGCATGTTTGTATGTTCGTGTGCAAGAGTGTGTGTGAGTTTCTGTCTTCTGTATGTTTGTGTTTATGTACATGTCTGTGTGTGTGTGTACTGTGTGCGTGTGTACATGTGTGTTTGTTTGTGTGTGTTTCTGTTTACTGTATGTTTGTGTTTATGTGTGTGTGTGTGTGTGTGTGTGTGTGTGTGTGTGTGTGTGTGTGTGTGTGTGTGTGTATGTACTGTGAGTAAGTGGATGTGTGGGTACTGTGTATATGTGTGTCCTTGCATGTGTGTGTGCGTGTGTGCGCATGAGGCTTGCATGTGTGTGTTCGCAGTTAAATATAAATATCTGCCAGCTTCCTGGTCTTGATTTTCCCATGCGCTCCTCACCCAGAATACTACACACACACACACACACACACAGCTCTTGATCTGTAAAGATTAAAAAGCTGTGGTGGCGATCATTGAAGAGTGTTTCTAACTGTAGAGCAGCTGATAGTAAACACACACACACACACACACACACACACACACACACACACTGCGTTCTCTTTCATCTGCTGCACAACACACATCTCTGACTTTACAACACTGCAGCAATTAGAGGGAAGTATGAGTCTGTGTGGGTGAGGCAGTGGCGCAGTAGGTAGTGCTGTCGCCTCACAGCAAGAAGGTCGCTGGTTTGAGCCTCGACTCAGTTGGCGTTTCTGTGTGGAGTTTGCATGTTCTCCCTGCATTCGTGTGGGTTTCCTCCGGGTGCTCTGGTTTCCCCCACAGTCCAAACACATGCGGTACAGGTGAATTGGGTAGGCTAAATTGCCCATAGTGTATGAGTGTGTGTGTGTGAATGTGTGTGTGGATGTTTCCAAGTTGGAGCTGAAATCTGCAGGACACCGGCCCTCCAGGTCTGAGTTTGGACGCCCCTGACTTGACTTGACAATGGCAAATGACCCAATAATGTAGTTTGACATTGTCTAGTAGGTACATAGTAAACCACAGCAGTAAAACTGAAGTCTACTGCAGTATTTATTATAATTTATCACTATATTTCCCAATAATGGGTTGCGGATGGAAGGGCATCCGCTGCGTAAAAACTTGCTGGATAAGTTGGCGGTTCATTCCGCTGTGGCGACCCCGGATTAATAAAGGGACTAAGCCGACAAGAAAATGAATGAATGAATGGGTATGACACAGGTGTTACATGAACTGTGTATGTTTATGTGAGAGAGGGTGTGTGTGTGTATCATGTGTGTTCTTGTGTTATGTATGGATGTACTGTGTGTGTGTATCATATGTGTGTGCATGTTATGTATGTGTGTGCTTGTGTGTTAAAGAGAGAGCGTAAGTGTGCGTGTGCTGTGTATCATGTGTGTGCTTGTATGTATGTGTTCACTGTATGTGTGTGTTCATGTCATGTTTGCGTTGACACAGTTTCTGAGAACTTCACACGTCTTCTTCTTCTTCTTCTTCATCTGCTCTGTCTAATGTTAACTCTTTTCACAAGATCTTAATCTCCGCATTTTGGTTGGCAACTGTTAATCTGTTTAATTCACACATTATACTCATGTCATGCTCAGCAGATGTTTGTGTCTGTTCTGTTTTGCATGCTGTTTTATTTATGATTTCATGCTGATCTAAACTCTCTATATGGCTTTTAATTATGCATGCATAAATATTAACTTCATTCATTCATTTTCTTTTCAGCTTAGTCCTTTTATCAATCAGGGGTCGCCACGGCGGAATGAACCGCCAACTTATCCAGCATATGTCTTACACAGCAGATATCCTGCCAACTGTAACCCAATACTGGGAAACACCCATACACACTTACTCACACACACTCATACATTACGGCCAATTTAGCTTATTCAGTTCACCTGTACCGCACGTCTTTGGACTGCAGGGAAGCCGGAGAACCCGGAGGAAACCCACGCTATCACAGGCAGAACATGCATTAATTATTCAAATTAGGGGCATCACAGTGGCTTAGTGGTTAGCACGATCGCCTCACAGCAAGAAGGTCGCTGGTTCGAGTCTCTGCTGGGTCAGTTGGTGTTTCTGTGTGGAGTTTGCATGTTCTCCCCATGTTGGCGTGGGTTTCCTCCGGGTGCTCTGTTTCCCCCGCAGTCCAAACACATGCGCTATAAGGGAATTGATCAACTAAATTGGCTGTAGTGTATGAGTGTGTGTGTAACTGAGTGTGTTTCCCTGCACTGGATGGCAGCTGGAAGGGCATCTGCTGTGTAAAACATATGGTGGAATAGTTGGCAGTTCATTCCACTGTGGCTATCTCTGATAAATAAGGGAATAAGCCGAAGGAAAATGAATGAATATTAAAATTTATTTTTTTTAAATTTCCCCTCTACACCTCAACATTTTTGCTAATGACACATTTTGATACACTCCCATACACACTCATTCACACAGACACATTCATACACTACGGCCAGTTTAGTTCATCAGTTCCCCTATAGCGCATGTGTTTGGACTGTGAGGGAGCACCCGGAGGAAACCCACGCCAGAAACACTAACTGACCCAGCCGGGATATAATAATCTATTATATAATAATAATAATAATAATAATAATAATAATAGTTTTATAGTTCTTTGAATGATCGTATAAAAAAGGAAGTGTGTATTTTTGATCAGTTTCTGTCTTGTTTTATTTTTGCATATATATTATTTTTGTTTTATCCTCTGCATAACTGTATTTTTTAAGTGCAAATTGCTTTGAAAATGAAGTTTTAAAGGCGCTATATGAAAATAAATTATTATTATTATCATTTTTTTATTATTATTATTATTATTATTATCATTATTATTAACATTATTATTGTTATTATTATTCTTTTTATTATTATTAATATTATCATCATTATTATTAATATTATTGTCATCATTATTATTATCCTCATTATTATTATTATTATCATCATTATTATTATCATTATTATTATTAACATTATTATCGTTATTATTATTATTATTATTATCATCATCATCATTATCATTATTATTACTATTATTAATATTATAATTCTAATATTATTATTCTAATATTATTATTATTATTATTATTATTATTATTATTATTATTATTATTATCATTTAATCATTATCAAATTATTATTATTATTAAGTGTCACAGTATATTGTGGCATCCCTTGTGCCCAGTTTGTATGTGTGTGTGTGTGTGTGTGTGTGTGTTCAGGGTACGTGGAGTGCTGTCTGTATTTTTTGATCGGTTTTAAATTTAGTCTTTCTGACTCTTTTTATGTACTATACTATTTTTAGTATCCTATTTTTACTTTTTTATTACACTATACTGTACTGTACTATTTTACTATACTGGTTTTTATATGTTACACTATTTTTATATAGATCATACATTTTTATCCTCTGCATAACATTTTTCAGCTATTTTTGCATTTTATGTAATTATGTTATTATTATTATTATTATTATTATTATTATTATTTTTACTCCTTTGAGAGTTTTGTTTTGAAGGTGCTATAAAAAAATGAATGATTATGAATATTAAGTGTTACTGAGTATTGTGATGTCCTTAGTGCACATTGTAACATGCATGTGTGTGTGTGTGTGTTCAGGGGAAGTGGAGCGCTGCCTGGGCTCTGAGGGTGAGGATGAGGGCAGTGTTTGGGGAATGGAGGCTCTGGACAGCAGAGATGCTCAGGATAAACTCAGTCTGACGGCCAGCGAGGAGACAGAGTCCAGCAGTCCAGCAGCCGAGAGCTGGACTGACCCGGAACACACACCTCGCAAAACACCCCTCAGCATGACCAGTGAGTCTTCTGCTTTTCACACCCATATCCCTCACCCTCTATCACATAACTCATATGCCACCACCCTTCACCCCACACCCCCTTTTGGTACAGACCTATAACCACCCCCACCCCAGCCGCAGTTATGGTTTACACCACAACAATGAAGCCACAAACCAAAATGTTTTTCTCTTGCAGTTTAAGAAAGTTTCCAGCCCAGCCTCATTTGGAAAATGTGCCCTGGTGTACATTTTTGAGAACCAAGAAATATGTGCTCACGGGTATATATGGCTGCATTTTAGGTGTAAAACAAACATTATGGGGTGACTCTGCTGACTGCTTACCTCCAAACGGCTTTTCTGGTGTAACTAATGTGTTTGACAACTTACTACAAATGATGCTAGACTTGGGATTTGGAGTGGAGCAGGGTTTGAGTCCAGGAAAAGCCAAACACAGGCTCATTGTGCAAACGTACCCCCGTATGCATTTCTATAGAGCACAAATTATGTAGCCAGAGTTACTTATGGCTGCATTTCATCTTTAAAATTAATGCTACGGGGCGGTTGACTTGTGGGGTACCAGCCAACCATTTACCTCCGCGTGGACGGCTTTTACCAGTTTGTCCAGTAGCTCGCCATGTATGTTGGTGGACTTGAGATGCAAATAGTTGACTGTGATAAAAGAATGATTTTAGAAAGCGGATAAAACAAAGGCACAAGGCAAAAATAAAAATAAATAAACAAGTAACCCTGCAGGCACAGGACGTCATATTGACGTTGTACCCCAACGTTGTGGGGACGTTGGACTTTGTTTGGCATTGAAAATCGGCTTGAGGTCAGAACCCAACGTCATGCCAACGTCAATGTCTTACATCCAACCTAAAATCAAGCAAATATCAATGTCCAATGATGTTACAACTTGACGTTGTGTGTATGTTTGCACTATGATATCTATCAGACAATGGATTTTGGTCACTTTCCAGCACAACCTAAAATCAACCAAATATCAATGTAATTTGACATCGTTTTTGGACGTTAAAATAACATTGTTCTTAAACTCTGGCTAGACATTGAATTTTGGTCACCTGATATCACGACCTAAATCTAACCTAATATTAACGTCTTATGATTTTGTGTGCCTGCTGGGAAATAGCAGGGTGAGAACATGGTAAGATCTGAAAATGTGGTAAAAATCAGGCGGCTGCGAGGGCTTTTCTTTTTCTGGGTTGCTTTTGAAAACACTGTCAGTTGGGTTTAGGGAAAAGAGGTTAGGGGGCTTATCAGTCAGTCGGTCAGTCAGTCAGTTGGCCTCTGGTGGATTTATGCTAGAACAGCAGCCACGAATGGCACTCTCGAGATATATATGAGAACTGAAAAGCATACACAGTGCCCTCTGGTGGATTTATGAGGAAGGTGCCCCAGTAATTATTTGAGATTGTTCAAAATGTACACGGCGCCCTCTAGTGGATTTGTGAGAATGAAAACTGCAAGAAGATGTAGTCCAGGATACATATTTGTCAGCTCTCAAAGATGTAGCCGTGGACACATGTTTCCAATGAGCCTGGCTTAAATGATTAGGGGTCAGTTCATCAAAAACTTAACATTTTACTCACCCTTTAATTGTTTCAGACCTGTATGAGTTCAAACAAATGCTGGAACCATTGATTTCCAATATTTGTTTTTACTATTGAGTCAGTGGTTACCAAGTTTTTTTAGCTTCGTTCAAAATATATTCCTTTGTGTTCAATGTTGGAAAGAAATAATAGTAAATATTGAGTAAATTTTTATTTTTGGTTGAACTATTCCTTTAACCCTTTCTGATTTTGATGTTATTTAAAAACGTGCATCTTTTGGAGGCATGAGACACTCTCTGGGAGTGCAGACAGATGCTCAAGACAGTTCTGAAGGGAATAATAATAGAAGAACAATAATAATGCTAAAGCATCGTGACGACAGACTGACGGCTTTACAGTCAGCAAAGCAACATTTCAGATCTCTACCAATGGAAAGCCGCAAACTCCATTAATGCAAAGTCCCTCAAACACACATTTATATCTGATCATCATCTGTCAAAAACTACATCACAGCATGCAGACTGATGACTCTTATTCACTACATGTGTTTACATCAGAGTTTGTACACATTTTTGGTAACACTTTTTTTGACGGTCCATTTGAGTGTTAGTGGTCTGTCTGGTTAATGTCTGCTGATACTGCTCCTTCAACAGACATTTAACTGACTATAATAAACTTTGCAAGTACAGTCCATATCAACTTACACCAACCCCAACCCCAACACCTCATTCACACGGGGCTTCAGCATCAACGCTTGACTGAAGGCGTGTCTGAAGTTGGGGCTGACGCGATCGTCATAGCAGCGTCAGCCAATGAAATTCAGTCAGCATTAGGCCACTTTCTAGCTGGTGTATTTGCATACAGCGATCTGATTGGCTGACGTTTCCGTCCACAATGCAGTTTGGCAATGCTTGACGTCACCAATTCAAAGTGAATAGGAAGTGTTGATGCTGACCCCCGTGTGAATGAGGCATAACTCCAACCTAACAGGCTACTAATAATCTAATGAGAATTAATTGGCATTGTATATTCTTTATTTAACCAGATAAAGATCTCATTTACAAGGGTGACCTGGCCAAGAGATCCGCAACACATGACTTATGAAAAATAAATAAATAATATTAATAATAATATTAATAATATAAATAATAATAATAATAATAATAATAATAATAATATAAATAAATAATATTAATGATAATAATAATATTAATAATAATACAGTTCAGTTGTTGAGCTATACCACATTACAATATATTAAAAGAACATACATTGAGAAATGGACTGCTGGTGTTTGTTAAATAGATGTGATTGGGAGGAGCTCAGAGAATTTTAGTTCAGACTGAAGAGTAATCCAAGATTCCAATGTTACAAACCCCTGATGGTAATCTAGGGGATAGTGGGGTTTGACATTTATTTAATTAAAATATATTTATATAAACAGTGAATGAGTGCAAAAGACAACCAAAGTAATGCCAAAAAATGTGTGCTTTTATTTACAATTCCCAAAGTGAACAACAACAACAAATTAATAAAAAATAAAGAAAGAGTAAGACAAAAATATACAACCCGGGCTCATTGTGAAAACGTAGCCCTGCGGACGTTTCTGCGGACTGTGAGATACGTCCTGGGAGGTACGTATTCGAGAGTCTTTTTGTTTTCGCGGATCCGCGAGAGGCCGGTGTGCACACTTTTTCGCGTCTTGGGCGCCTCTCGGGAGCGCGCGTCGTTCGCGCCCGCGCTGTTCTCGCGCGAAAAGCCGCCGGATCGGCCGACCCGGCCGCCCTTCTCTTCCTCCTCCTCCTCCTCCTTCCCTAAACCCGAGCAACAGTTTGAAAAAGCCGTCCAGAAAAAAATAATAAAGCAAAAGCCCTCGTCTTCGATTTCGACCGCGTTTTCGGATCCCGCCGCGTTCTCGCCCTTATTTTTCGGATTCTGTTTTTCGTCTTACCTGATTTCCGGAACCGCTGTTCCCCGGACTCGATCCCGGTCGTCGTCCCCGCGGCCGGCTCCTCCTCCTCCGGGGCCTCCGCTCCGCCGATGCAACGCTGTGAGCTAAGCGGACAAACTGGTTGCATCGGGAAAGCCCTCCACTCAAAGGCGAGCCATCGGAGTGGAAACAACGCCCGAAACAAACTAAACGCGTCCGTACGTACCTCCGGCCACGTAAATCGCGGTCTCCAGAAAGGTCCGCAGGGCTACGTTTCCAGAATGAGCTTGGGTTGAAAATATACTATTTACAATATATACAACCCTGAGACAAATAAAGACGGAAAAAAAACAAGATAGCTGGCAGAAGGGACGCGGGCGGCGCTAAAGAAATGAAAAGACCAAAACCCAACCTAAATCTAACTTCCCAGAAGCAGCTAGCTAACTAACTATGTGAAAAACAGTATAATTAACACACAAAGATCTTCCGAGTCCTAACTATCTACTCTATCTATCTTTCCAAAAAGTACAAGGAGTGCCGCTCGTCCCTTACCTAGTGTACTAGACAGCAGAGTAGTCCTATGTGTTGCAATATGTATGTCACGTGACCTTCTTACCTGTCCGCTTTGTCCAAGCCTCGTAAACAACGATAAACTAAGAACGATGTACGAATAACGGATGGATAACGTGCACACAGAAACGAGCAACAACAAAATACACAGTTAGACGGGTTATTTCTAAACGCACACGATAAATACAAACAAGGGACAAAGTCAGAGAAAGAGAAAAATGCAAGGAAGGGAAGGCCTTGAAGACTAGAGTCATCCAGTGGGTGTACCTTCTCACATACAGAGAAGGCCACTCAGCTTTGGCAAAATAGTTCACAATGGCGAGTAAGTCTCTGACAGCCTGTAACAAACCTTAGAGCACTGTGATAGTCTAGGTTTAAAGGCTGAAGACATTTAGTTGAAGCATTCATTTATAAAACATCATCATAGTCAATCAATAGTAAAAATGTTGCAAAACCCAAATGTTTACGAGCTGTAGGAGAAAAGCAGCATGCATTTCAATAGTAAAACCCTAGCTTAACTCTCAATTTTTGAGCCAAATTTGCTACGTGTGCTTTGAAAGAAAACTTCTGATCAAGTAAAAAAAACTGAATATTTATAGCTGGACACTAATTTTATTTTTTCAGCTTGGGAAGTGGTAATTAATGGTTGGTTCTGCACAGGGTTGGGACAATTTGTGAAAATCATTCATTAAGATTTTTCGTTATTTAAAACCAATTCAAGATCCTTTAGATGAGACTGATCAATATTAAAAGCAGACTGTAAAGATTGTATGGTCTGAGAAAGCGAAGCAGAGCAACAATAAATCACTGCATCATCAGTGTACAGATGATAAAAGGCACTGATGCAATGTAACGCAAAATAAAGTGTGACCCCTTTTTTTCTTACCCAAATAAAAGGTTATCCTCCTACATATATTTTTGTATGCATATATTCAACATTAATGCACATCTTGGCATTTCTATTAAGCATATTTTAAATCACATAAAATGCACCTAAAATAGACGCTACACAACAAGCATTAATAGTCTTTCTACGCTTGTATGGGTCTGTATGTGTATATTTCAGAATATGGGTTTGAAACTGAGCAGATCATATCTCCATGTTTTAAAAGTGTGTCATATGCGAGTGTCCCACATTGACGTCAGCTTTATGAATGTAATCACTCACTCAATCCTCACACATTTCACTGTAATGAGTCTGATCTCATTTCCAACGCCTCTGTGCTGGTGAGAACCGGAACAATATTTACAGTTTATAATCAGTATTCTCACATTCTGAAATCAAAACTCAAATCAAAGCATGCGTCGGCTTAGCTGGTTTACACCTCATCCCACATGAAAAATATGTAGAGTAAATACTGTAGTCAATTCTATTATTATTACTTTATATATCACAGTATCATATATTGTATTATTAGCTATAGTGAACTGAGAGACTGTGATAAATACTGTAGTGTAATTTGGTAGACTGTAGTGTTTTCTAGTCTTAAATAGCCTATAGTTGTAGAAAACTACAGTATTGGCTCGCTTGTTTATATTACTATAGTTGTTGCGTTACTATAGCAACTGTAGAATCACCACAGCAGACTAATTACTGTAGTTGGTGTGTTACCATAATGACTGTAAAATCGCCACAACAGATCAATTACTATACTGGTAGTTTCCATAGCAACTGCAGAATTACCACAGAAGACCATTTACTATAGTTGTTTTGTTACCATAGCAACTGTAGAATCACCACAACAGATCAGTTACTATAGTTGTTTTGTTACCATAGCAACTGTAGCATCGCCACTAAAGATCAGTTACCATAGTTGTTGTGTTACCATAGCAACTGTAGAATCACCTCAGAAGACCAATTACTATAGTTTTTGTTACCATAGCCGCTGTAGAATCACCACAACAGATCAGTTACTATAGTGGTAGTTTCCATAACAACTGCAGAATCACCATAGAAGACCAGTTACTATAGCTGTTTTGTTACCATAGCAACTGTAGAATCACCACAACTGATCAGTTACTATAGTTGTTGTGTTACAATAGCAACTGTTGCATCGCCACTAAAGATCAGTTACTATATAGTTTTTGTTACCATAGCAACTGTAGAATAACCACAACAGGCCAATGACTATAGTTGTTGTGTTACCATAGCAACTGTAGAATCACCTCAGAAGACCAATTACTATAGTTTTTGTGTTACCATAGAAACTGTAGAATCACCACAACAGACGAATTACTATAGTTGTTGTGTTACCATAGCAACTGTAGAATCACCACAGCAGATCAGTTACTATAGTGGTTGTGTTACCATAACAACTGTAGAATCACCCTAGCAGATCAATTACTATACTTTTTGTGTTACCATAGTGACTGTAGAATCACCACAACAGACCAATTACTGTAGTTGGTGTGTTACCATAGCAACTGTAGAATCACCTCAGAAGACCAATTACTATAGTTTTGTGTTACCATAGCAACTGTAAAATCCCCACAACTGACCAATGACTATAGTTGTTGTGTTACCATAGCAACTGAAGCATCATCACAACAGATCAGATACTATAGTTGTTGTGTTACCATAGTGACTGTAGAATCATCACATCAGATTAATTACTATAGTGGTTGTTACCAAAGCAACAGTAGAATCACCACAGCAGACCAATTACTATAGTTGTTGTGTTACCATAGCAACTATAGATTCATCAAAGCAGACCAATTACTTTAGTTGGAGTGTTACCATAGCACCTGTAGAATCCCCGCAAAAGATACATTTCTATAGTTGATGTGTTACCATAGCAACGGTAGAATCACCACAGCAGACCAATTACTGTAGTTGTTGTGTTACCGAAGCAACTGTAGAATCACCACAACAGATCAAAGTGCTTTACTATAGTGTATTTCAAAAGCAAGTTTTTCTTATAACAAGCTAAAAAAAATCATATATAAATAAATTGATTATATTACTTAACCCTTTGTCAGATTATTTTGCTTGTTTTGAGAAAAAACGTACTTTATTGTGACGTATTTCTGAAAATAAGAGTATTTTTTGCTTGTCTAGAAAATGCTTTTTGATTTAATAATTTTTAGATATTCAGACTAGAGACGAGACAAAAATTGTAAGTATGAGAAGAATGTTTTGCATGTTTCAGTGTGATGTGTGTGTGTGTGTGTTGCGGTGTTGTTGAGTGTGTTTGTGTGTTCTGAACAGGTCCGGGTGCAGCTCATGTGTCTGAAGCTCAGTATGAGTCTGTGGTTCAGCTGAGGAAAGTGTCATCTCTGCTGCAGCAGCGTAATGGATCCACACACTCATATCCTCATGAGGACACGTCACCCGTCTGCTGGTCACCAGGAGAAAACCAGTCCCCTGAGGCCAAAGGTAAACCCATAATGAAGCTCTTTCTGACAATGCTGGAGTTTCAATATTAATGCACTTCACCACATGAACAGTGAGCTGAATCATCACGCTAAACAACTCAACTCAATAACAAGAGCAACACTGATTTAGGGAATAACTGTAGTAACACTTTGCTTTTAGGAGTGCTTATTATGCATTTGATGTACTGTAATTCTGTAGCGGAATCCTAATCTTAGCCACATAGTGAGTACATTTATAGTATAGTATACTGTAGCCATATGTAGTACAGCTATATGTATAGTTTATAGGACTTTTTATATAGTTTACACACACACATATACACATACACACATTTATGAGCAATATCACACTCATAGCAGTATTGTGCATTAGTGTCCCTCTACACATATATATATACACATACATACATGTGCGCACACACATATATAGAATTGCACACACAAATACACATGCAAACACACACACACACACACACAAACATATATACACATGCGCACACACACACAAAAACAGACAAGCACACACACATAGACATGCACACACACACATATATACACATGCACACACACATATATACACACATACATACATACACATGCACACACACATGTATAGAATTGCACACACAAATACACATGCACACACACACACACACAAACAAACATATATACACATGCGCACACACACACACATAAACAGACAAGCACACACACATAGACATGCACACACACACACACACACACACATATATACACATGCACACACACACACATATATATACACACATACATACATACACATGCACACACACATATATAGAATTGCACACACAAATACACATGCGCACACACACACACATACAAAAAAAAACACATGCACACACAAACATAAATATACATACACATGCACACACACACACACACACACACACATATATACATTTGCACACACGAATACACATGCGCACACACACACACACACACACACACACACACACACATATACACACATGCACACACTTACACATGCACACACAAATACACATGCACACACACATACACATGCATACACACTAACATAAACACATATATACATATGCACACACACACATATAGACACATATATACATAAATTGAATTGAATTGAATATATACACATGCCCACACACACATATAAACACATGCACACACACATACACATACACATGCACACATACACATATACACAGGCACGTGCACACATAGGGCTCAACCTGTGCAGTGCACATGCCCTTTTTGGTCTTGGATAGAAAGTGCCCTTCCAAAATGATATGCAGCCACATCGCCCTGCTACGAGTGTGATATTGTGCTTATACAACAGTTTGAATGCATAATCATGTCTACAGAACTACTTTCTTCCGCCATTCATTCATCTGCAGCTGACGTCAGAACAGCAGAAACTGTTGCTCATTCACCAACGTCACTTTAGAGCTAGTGTTTGAATGACTGCTGATTTTGCTCACATTTTAAGATTATAAGGCTGAACAACATGAAATGCCATCAGTCTACAGCAGGGGTCTCAAACTGCTGGCCATTTGCGGACCCCCTGCTCCTTCCTCTGGCCCGCTACTGACGTTAAAAATATAGCAAGATTTGCCCACCCAAAATCACTATAATTGTTGTGCTGTCACATATAGCCACTTGTAGTTTGACTCGCCACCTACTGGACATTTAAAGTACTGCACTGTATATTCGTGTTAATTTTGGTTTCTCTCAGCGTGCGGTCGGGAGTAACGCACATGCAGATTATTTCTGGGGCTGATTTAAACGTTGAAATGTATATCCGTAGCAGCTCTGTGTTTATTAAAGCTCTTATTTTTGTAATTATTCAAGGGTCGTTTGATTATTATCAGTTTTATACCACCTGCAGTGTTGCCAGATTGGGCGGTTTTGAATTTGATTGTGGAGGTAAAAAAGGACATAGGCGGGTAGAG
This sequence comes from Danio rerio, assembly GCF_049306965.1. Taxonomy (NCBI): domain Eukaryota; kingdom Metazoa; phylum Chordata; class Actinopteri; order Cypriniformes; family Danionidae; genus Danio; species Danio rerio. The sequence goes on along the minus strand of NC_133181.1, from coordinate 61,904,641 downwards.
AAAATTTGGGCAGTTTTGAAACGGCGCACCCCCCAGCCCCAGATACATAACGCGCGTGTGTGTGCGTGTGTGTGTGTGCGTGTGTGCGTGTGTGTGTGTGTGTGTGTGTGTGTGTGTGTGTGTGTGTGTGTGGGGTCAGATGCTGGACTGCTGCCCTCAGACGTCCCTCAGATGGCGGGTCAGGTGTGTCCATTCTGTCAGCGCTCGTACAGGTGTGAAGCGTCTCTGAGGGAACATCTGAGCTTCTGTCCGGAGCGCGAGGCTGGAGAGTGTGTGTGCCCTCTGTGTGGATACAGCACACCATACAGGTCACAGATGGAGACACACCTGAGCCTGCACACACACGACAAGGTACACACACACACACATATTTAAACATGCACAGACACACATATACACATGCACACATACATATATACACATGCACACACACATATATAAAATTGTACACACACACACACACATATACAAACATATATTCACATCCACACACACACACACATAAATAGACATGCACACACATACACATGCACACACACACACACATAAATAGACATACACACACACATACACATAAATAGACATGCACACACAAATATATACACTTGCACATACAATTATACATGCACAGACACACAAATATACACATGTACACAAACATATGTAAACATGCACACACACACACATATAGACACATATATACACATGCACACAAACATATTTACACATGCACACACAGACATAGACATGCACACACACATATATACACATGCACACACACATACACATGCACACACACATATATACACATGCACACCAACACACATATATACACATGCACACAAACATATTTATGCATGCACACACAGACATAGGCATGCACACACACACACACACACATATATACACATGCACACACACATACACATGCACACACACATATTTACACATGCACACACACACACACACACACTTAAATAGACATGCAAACACACATACACATGCACACACACATGTATACACATGCACACACATATACACATGCACACAAACACATAAATTGACATGCAAACGCACATCTATACAAATGCACACACACATATATGCACATGCATACACACACACACATATATACATGCACACACAGACACACATATATACAGATGCACACACACACACACAGATATACACATGCAAACATAACAAGAAGCACACAAAAAAACTGATGCAAACACACAGTATACAACACACATCACAGACTCTCACTCACACACACACACACACACACACTCTCACATACACCATACAGGACACAGATGAAGACACACCTGAACCACAAACTCAAACACACATACACAAACAACCATTCACATACATGGATGATGAGATACACACACAACACACACACACACACACACAGTATGTGCATGTTCACACACATAAACATACACCAGAAACACACACACAAAGACTCTAGCACAGACACAAACAACATACAACACACATCACACACTCTTTCTCACACACACACAGACACACACACACACACACACTCATGTCTTCCTGTGTGTTCTAGAGCTCCATGTGTGATCCCGGTCTGGAGAACAGGAAGTTCAAGTGTAATCAGTGTGGAAAGGCCTTCAAGTACAAGCATCACCTGAAGGAGCACCTGCGCATTCACAGCGGTGAGACACGTTTACACACTTTCAGTGTCAGTGACACTTCAGGGGACCAATCAGAAGAGCTCGGAGGCGGGGCAAGCGGTGTTCTGCATGTTAACATCAAGATACACAGTGGCCCAGTGGTTAGCACTGTCACCTCACAGCAAGAAGGTCGCTGGTTCAAGCCCTGGCTGGGTCAGTTGGCGTTTCTGTGTGGAGTTTGCATATTCTCCCTGTGTTGGCGTGGGTTTGCTCTGGGTGCTCCGGTTTGCCCCACAGTCCAAACACATGCACTATAGAGGAATTGATGAACATGATGATGAACATGAGTGCAGGTGTTGTGGTCAGTAAGATGTTCTAATGTGTGTGTGTGTGTGTGTGTGTGTGTGTGCAGGTGAGAAGCCATACGAGTGCTCGAACTGTAAGAAGCGCTTCAGTCACTCGGGCTCCTACAGTTCGCATCTCAGCAGTAAAAAGTGT
>NC_133181.1:61867500-61892500 GCF_049306965.1 Danio rerio | reverse complement strand
GCTCACTCTCCGCCTCTTTGCCCTTGTTTGGTATCCCGCCGTCGGTGGGATGATGCGCGAACAAAATAGCGACGGTTGGCCACGCCTACTTGTGGCTTCTTTTGCGCTCTTTAGAAACCTATGAGTGACGTCACGGACACTACGTCCATATATTTTACAGTCTATGGTAGTGACGCTAATAGCTTAACTACATTTCTCAGTAGCGTGGCGGTAACGTCGCTACTTTCTAAATCAAATAGCTTTTCAGTTGCGAAGCTATTTTATTAGTCAAGTAGCGCAGTAGCGTCCACAAAGCTACATTTACCAATCGCGGATGAATAAGTGATGGCACCGACATTCACAGAGCTGTGAGGCCGTTTTCTAGGCGATGAAAGTAAATCCATATGATAGCTCGAACGACAGTTTCTCCTTCCTGTTTTACGGTGGTTGACAGCAAACGTTTTGGTGCGTTACTGCCCCCTCTGGTCGGTGACGTCGCCAACCAAATTAGGCTAACACAAGAAACTTGCTTGATGGAAGGATGACTGAGGGAGAGTAGTCATTTCTGAAGCAGTGATGTGTTGTGTTGACATGTTGTGTTGTGTATGTGTTGTTGTGTTGTGTAGTCTAAGGCTCTGGGTCGTGGTGCTCTGGATCTCCTCTCTCTGATGGATGATGGGATGTGTTGTGTGTTATATTGTGTGTTGATGTGTTGTGTTGACATGTTGTGTTGTGTATGTGTTGTTGTGTTGTGTAGTCTGAGGCTCTGGATCGTGGTGCTCTGGATCTCCTCTCTCTGATGGATGATGGGATGTGTTGTGTGTTATATTGTGTGTTGATGTGTTGTGTTGACATGTTGTGTTGTGTATGTGTTGTTGTGTTGTGTATGTGTTGTTGTGTTGTGTAGTCTAAGGCTCTGGGTCGTGGTGCTCTAGATCTCCTCTCTCTGATGGATGATGGGATGTGTTGTGTGTTATATTGTGTGTTGATGTGTTGTGTTGACATGTTGTGTTGTGTATGTGTTGTTGTGTTGTGTATGTGTTGTTGTGTTGTGTAGTCTAAGGCTCTGGGTCGTGGTGCTCTAGATCTCCTCTTTCTGATGGATGATGGGATGTGTTGTGTGTTATATTGTGTGTTGATGTGTTGTGTTGACATGTTGTGTTGTGTATGTGTTGTTGTGTTGTGTATGTGTTGTTGTGTTGTGTAGTCTAAGGCTCTGGGTCGTGGTGCTCTGGATCTCCTCTCTCTGATGGATGATGGGATGTGTTGTGTGTTATATTGTGTGTTGATGTGTTGTGTTGACATGTTGTGTTGTGTATGTGTTGTTGTGTTGTGTATGTGTTGTTGTGTTGTGTAGTCTAAGGCTCTGGGTCGTGGTGCTCTAGATCTCCTCTTTCTGATGGATGATGGGATGTGTTGTGTGTTATATTGTGTGTTGATGTGTTGTGTTGACATGTTGTGTTGTGTATGTGTTGTTGTGTTGTGTATGTGTTGTTGTGTTGTGTAGTCTAAGGCTCTGGGTCGTGGTGCTCTAGATCTCCTCTTTCTGATGGATGATGGGATGTGTTGTGTGTTATATTGTGTGTTGATGTGTTGTGTTGACATGTTGTGTTGTGTATGTGTTGTTGTGTTGTGTATGTGTTGTTGTGTTGTGTAGTCTAAGGCTCTGGGTCGTGGTGCTCTAGATCTCCTCTTTCTGATGGATGATGGGATGTGTTGTGTGTTATATTGTGTGTTGATGTGTTGTGTTGACATGTTGTGTTGTGTATGTGTTGTTGTGTTGTGTAGTCTGAGGCTCTGTGTCGTGGTGCTCTAGATCTCCTCTTTCTGATGGATGATGGGATGTGTTGTGTGTTATATTGTGTGTTGATGTGTTGTGTTGACATGTTGTGTTGTGTATGTGTTGTGTAGACTGAGGCTCTGGGTCGTGGTGCTCTGGATCTCCTCTCTCTGATGGATGATGGGATGGATCCTGAAATCTCTGCAGGCAGAAAGAGGCTGAAGAAGACAGATGAAGGCCTGTACGCCTGCGACATCTGCGACAAAACCTTCCAGAAGAGCAGCTCGTTACTGAGGCATAAATATGAGCACACAGGTGACATCACACACACACACACATGCTGAAAACGTCAACACACACTCTATCAGCATTCTGTCACCATCATGTCACTGACTGTAAAAACACATTTAATGTTACTCTAAAAATGTACTGTTGTGTATCATCATTAAGGGTGTCACGATTTCGATTTTTTAATTTATGCTCAATTTCGATTATCGCATAAAAAAATAGAATCGTCGATGCTGCCACGCCCCCATTTCACGTCAGCTTGGCTTGCCAAGCGGGGAAAAAACAGGCTTGTTGAAGTGCTTGTTAAACTGCAGACGCAGGAGACCCGTCGACAGAGCTTAAACCCTCTCCTCTTTCAATGAAGTCGCCGGTGTGGAAGCATTTTGGATTTCCAGTGAGTTATGTTGACAACGTTCGTGTTGTCGACAAAAAAAAACACAGTTTTGCAAGCTCTGCTATGTACGTATTAGGGTTCGTCCGATAGACAACACCGGCATCGCGATCCTCCGCCCGCCCCCATTGCAAATCCGCTCAGGAAAAGTACACACTCAGGCCCTGTTTACACTGTCTTTGTTTTTAAATGGCATTTTAGAACGACAACGATTTGACATCCACAGTGGCGTGTAGCATTTCTGAGCAGCCCTCCTTCCTCTCTACCTCTGAAAATGCAGATCACGTGACCACACAGACACAGACGCACACACAGCCATGCGCTCGAGACAGCAGGTCCAGGCAGTCAGAGGACTGCTTCAATCTTTCACTCACTTGTACTTCGTCATTTTAGCGAACACCTCAGATACTGTTGGCTGGTTCCTGTTGGTTGTGCGTCTTTTTTTACCGACGCCGTTATAACGACACAGATCACTGCCTATTCACGAGTCCCGCAGAAAAAGTGACTGACAGGTGGTAATGATGTGTGTATCTTGCCTTTATTCATTTACTGTATGATTTGTTTATGGGTAAAACAAAGACCATGCAGGTCAGGTAGTTTAAACGGTAGGCTACAAATAATTAATTGGTCATTAATCAATTAATTATTCACAATCGAAAATCGAGAATCGTGCCTTTAGAATCGAAAATGTAATCGAATCGAGGATTTGGAGGATCGTGACACCCTTAATCATCATACACAACCTCAAATCAGAAACAGTTGGAACAGCGTGGAAAACTGAAATAAACAAAGACGGTAGTGATTTCCAAATGTACTTTGACTTGTAGTTCACTGCAGACAATATCAGGGGCGGACTGGCCATCTGGCAATTCTGGCAAATCCCAGAAGGGCCGGACCATTTTTTTAAATGTGGGCCGGTCACCTATTTTATTTATTTATTTTTTCATATGTATTGTTTTTTAAATGTAGGCAGCTTTTATCTTGTGCGAGATGTGAATATTATGATGATGATGGTGATAATAATAAGAATAATAGTAAATGTTAAGCATTGGCCCAATTGGCAACAACTGGCTGGTTTCGAGATGGGCCGACCCAATCTGAGGCTACTCAGATTTAATCAAAAACTTGCAAGAATGTCAAACAAACAGCAAGTGCAAAAAAAAAAGGGAAAGGCAGTCAAGTCAGACATTGACAAATACATCAAATTTACTGAACTAGTCTCGAAAGGGGTCAGTGTGATGTGCAGTAGGTAGTGCTGTCGCCTCAGAGCAAGAAAGTCGCTGGTTTGAGCCTCATCTGGGTCAGTTGGTGTTTCTGTGTGGAGTTTGCATGTTCGCATGGATTTCCTTCTGGTTTCCTTCACAAGTCCAAACACATGCTATAGGTGAATTGGGTAGGCCAATTGTAAATTGGGTAACCCAGTATAATGGACTGCGGCTTTGAGGGCATCCACTGTGTAAAACATATGCTGGATAAGTTGCTGATTCCCAGATTAATAAAGGGACTAAGCCGAAAAAAAAAGTAATGACATGATTGCATATATAAATGGGTTGCTTTTGTTCCAGTCACATACATTAAATGTTTAAATATCTCTTAAATAAGGTACTGCTTATATAATTTTACCATCTGTACACCAATATAAGTAGTGAATGTGCGTGTCCTTGGGTGGGGCTGTGTCGGTGTGGTAATGTGGGCTGCTGTGGCTACAGTGCCAGGGCTGATTTTTAGTCCCAGTCCACCCCTGGACAATATGAACACAGAATATTTGACGTTATGTGTGGTCATCTTCATTTCATTTGTAAATATCCATCCTCTCCAGTCATTCAGACCTACAACACACTCCCAAAAAAGTTGTGACAGGAGCAGTTTAGGGCAGTAATCAGGTCAACTGTTGAAATAATAATGTGATGTGCCACAGACGATGTCAACAAGTGATTGTAATTATGATGATGAGGATTAACCAATCAGTCAACACTGACTTTATGGATCGTGATTTGCCACGCTTTCCTATTTCTGACTGCTTGTTTGAGTTGTTCCATGTTCAAGTTTATGTCAGTCTTGGTTGTGTCCAGCCATCGTGTTCTCTGACGCCCTCTTCTTCTCGATCCACTGACTGCACCGAGCATTAAATCTGTTTCCATGAAGTTGGCTCGCATAATATGACCAAAGAAAGAGAGTCGTTGCTTGGTGATTTTGCCCTCTAGTGATACATTTTGTTTGACACGCTCCAGGATCGTTTTGTTTGTGATCCTCGCTGTCCATGGTATGCGCATCATTCGCCTCCAGCACCACAATTCACAAGCATCGATCTTCCTTCTGTCTTTCTTCTTGAGTGTCATGCATACATGGAGATTGGGAAAACGATGGCATTGATTGTTCTGATCTTTGTTACAATGCTGATTGTGGCGAGGGGGCGTGGCCGAGAGCGGAACGGAATGAGGCCGCGCGTGAGTGGATGCACCTGTGGTGCGCACCGGCCTCGAATCCCATGGAAGGAGCTCTGGATTATAAGAGGAGGAACGATGGCAGAGGAAGCCGAGAGAGGACCGGGCTGGGCATATTGTTTTGCTTTTGCTTTCAGTTTGTTTTGGTTTAGACGGCAGTCTCCGTGATTATTAATAAATAATTTAAAAACGGCGTCGGTTCTCCGCCTCCTTCTTCCCACACAACAAACTTTACTACACTGATGTCCTTGCTTTTCCATACCTTCTCCATTCCTTGCATTGCACTGCGGCCAACTGCGATTCTTTGTCTGATCTCCAACCCTGACTCGCCATTGTGGTCGATCTTGGATCCAAGGAAGATGAAGTCTTGGACTGATTCGATTTCCTCATTGTCAATTGTTATGTGAACTGTACCATTGCATGCTGTTGTCATTACCTTTGTTTTCTTGATGTTGAGGTACAGTCCCATTTGTTCACTTTCTTCTTTCACTCTTTGGACCAGATATTCAAGGTCCTTTTCACTTTCTGAAATCAGGGTCGTATCATTCACAAGGTCCACATCAAGGTTGTTGATGTTTCTCCCGCCGATCTTCACTCCGATTGGTGACTCGTCCAGATTGCATAGCCTCATGACCACTTCGGCATACGGATTGAACTGGGTAGATACTAAAATGCATCCTTGTCGAACACCTTTCTCAATCCCAAACCAGTAAGTGTTGCCAAATGCTGTCCTGACCGTGGCCTTTTGATTCTCATAGAGTGATCGTGTCAGATTTACTAAATGCTGCGGGATGCCCATCTGCTTCAGACATTGTAGACATTGATTGTAATTATAACTTGGTACAAAAGCAGCATCAAGAAAGGTCTAGTCCTTTAGGAGCAAAGATGGGCCGAGGATCGCCAGTTTGACAACAAATACTTGAAAAATTGATTGAAATATTTAAAAACAATGATCCTCAAAGAAAGAGAGGAAGACATTTGGATATTTCACCTTCAACAGTGCATCATTTAAAGATTCAAGAAGTCTGGAGGAATTTTAGTGCGTAAAGGACAAGAGCACAAGCCTAAGCTGAACAACCGTGATCTCTGATTCCTCTGGAGGCGCTGCATCAAGAATCCTCACTCATCTATAAACAATATCAGCACATGGGCTCAGGAATACGGAGGCAAACCTTTAGCAAGTACCACAATGCAGAGTTACATCCGCAAATGCCAGTGAAAACTGCTGTGCCAAAGGAAAGGCCTGTTAACAGTGTCCATCAACTTCTGTGAGCTCAGAGGCATCTGGGATGGACCATCACACACTGGAAACATCTAATGTGGTCCGATGAAGCAGTATTGCCGGCAGCTAGCTCTCTGCAACTCTCACATGGTCGCCCACTGAAGCTAAGCAGGGCTGCGCCCGGTCAGTACCTGGATGGGAGACCACATGGGAAAGCTAGGTTGTTGCCGGAAGTGGTGTTAGTGAGGCCAGCAGGGGGCGCCCAACCTGCGGTCTGTGTGGCTCCTAATGCCCCAGTATAGTTATAGGGTCTCTATACTGCTCAGTGAGCGCCGTCTATCGGATGAGACGTTAAACCAAGGTCCCGACTCTCTGTGGTCATTAAAAATCCCAGGATGTCCTTTGAAAAATAGTTGGGGTTTAACCCCGGCATCCTGGCCAAATCTGCCCACTGGCCTCTGTCCATCATGGCCTCTTAATCATCCCCATATTCCAATTGGCTTCATCACTGTCTCTCCACCAATTCGCTGGTGTGTGGTAGGGTTGTAACAATATACCGGTATGACGGTCTACCACGATTTGAACGTGCACGATTATCATACCATGAACAATTGCATATCCACGGTTTTAACCCTTAAAGACCGAGACAGCCGCCCGCGGCTAAAAATAAGTATTGCTCTTAAATGTTTAATAACTTTGGATCCGCTGATCCGATTCATACAATTCAAAGATTGGCATAAAGAAGAGAATCTCTGCTTTCCAGTGCTGTATCACATAACATTCGGACTTTCAGAGGCTCCGGAATCAGTGCGGTTACGTCATCAAAATTTGACAACGCTGATTTGACAAAGAAACGCTCGTCACTGTGTCTCTGGACAAACCAGACATGATACATTGATGCATTGTCCCTCCTCCATGCCCAGATTGGTTCAAACTCGCTATATCACAACCAATAAGCATAGGTTTCGCTTTTGTTTGTGGACCAACAACGAGCTTTTTGAACAACTCGGAATGAGAGATAGGCATACATTTATGCGCGGCTAAATAAAACGCAAAAAAAAAAAAGTTTTGCATGAAATAATTCTCATACTAAGTACTTTTGCATGCACAGCAGCACAGAAACATGACAAAACAGTGACACAGCAAAGACGAACTGCTGCTCTTGCTGTTTTCAAAAGACGCAAATGAAGATGCAGCTGTTTGTCTGCATTGCAGACAACCATATCCAAATCCATATCGATAGACAACCATATCCATCCTGGCACATAAAACCTAAGGATGTTCCATATTGAATCTAGTTTCGTTATGTAACTATTTATAGTATAGTAAATATTTATATCTATTTTTTACTGAGGATTTGCACCATGTTTATTTGGACTTTATTTGGACTTTGACACACTATTTATTATTTTCTTATTTTTTTATTTGTTCATTGTAAGTGGTGTTGTTTATAGTAACTAAAAATATATTATTTGGAAAAAGTCAAATTTGCTTCACTGTTCTATTATTTTGTAACATTTGTAACATACCGTATACCGCGAAACCGTCAAACCGTGGTATTGTTTTAGACGATTATCATACCGTAAAAAATTCATACCGTTACAACCCTGGTGTGTGGTGTGCGGTCTGGCGCAAAATAGCTGCCGTCGCGTCATCCAGGTGGATGCTGCACACTGGCCGTGGATGAGGAGACCCCCAGACCCCCCCCCCCCCCCCCTTGTGTGTAAATCGCTTTGAATGCCCAGACAAGCGCTATATAAATGTAAGGAATTATTATTAATTATTATTATTTTTGGGGGGAAGAAATGGTCCAAATAAAAGGATCATCCAGACTTTTACCAGCATTAAGTCCAAAAGCCAGCGTCTGTTATGATCAGTGCCTTTGGCAAAGGTAACTTGCCCTTCTGTGATGCTCCATAAATGCTGAAAAGTACAAAGAGCACATTTTGGAGCACAATATGCTGCCTTCTTCTCCAGGGACACCCTTGCGTATTTCAACAGGACAATGTAAAACCACAATCTGCACACATGACAGTCCTGCTGCAGAGTAAGAGGATACAGGCACTGGACTGGCCTGCCTGCAGTCCCAACCTGTCTCCAATGGAGAATCTGTGGCACATTTTGAAGTGCACAATGCGACAACGAAAACCCCGTACTCTTGCTCACCTTAAGGCATGTTTGCAGGAAGAATGGAACTAAATGACACCTAAACACAGTCCCCTAGTGTCTTCAGTCCCTAAATGCCTTATAAGTGTTGTGAAAAGGAACGGCAGCATCACAGAGTGGTGAATGCTTTACTGAATCGACTTTTTGAAATGTGTTGCAAGAACCAAAAATGGCCTACATGTTTAATTAAAAAACAAATGATGAGGAGCACATTAAATAATGTTTGCTGTATTTTCTTCAATGAACTACCAGTCGGCGACGCAGTGGTGCAGTAGTGCTGTCGCCTCACAGCAAGAAGGTTGCTGGTTCGAGTCCCGGCTGGATTAGTTGCCTTTTTTGTGTGGAGTTTGCATGTCCTCCCTGCACTTGTGTGGGTTTCGTCCGGGTGCTCCGGTTACCCCCACAGTCCAAACACATGCGCTATAGGGGAATTGGGTAGGCTAAATTGTCTAGTGTATGAGTGTGAATGAGTGTGTATACATGTTTTCCAGAAGTGGGTTGCGGCTGGAAGGGCATCCACTGCGTAAAAACCTGCTTGATAAGTTGGCAGTTCATTCCGCTGTGGCGACCCCGGACTAAGGGACTAAGCTGACAAGAAAATGAATGAATGAATGAAATACAAGTCAAAGTCAATTTAGAAATACACTTCTATATTTTAAAATTCTTTGTGTGTGTGTGTGTGTGTGTGTGTGTGTGTGTGTGTGTGTGTGTGTGTGTGTGTGTGTGTGTGTGTGCGTGTGTGTGTGCATGTGTGTGTGTGTTTCTGCTGTAGGAAAGAGACCTCACGAGTGTCAGATCTGCAAGAAGGCCTTCAAACACAAGCATCATCTAATTGAACACAGTCGTTTGCACTCGGGAGAGAAACCCTATCAGTGTGATAAATGCGGCAAACGCTTCTCTCACTCGGGCTCGTACTCACAGCACATGAACCACCGCTACGCCTTCTGCAGCCCGGACGGAGACCCAGAGCCAGAGCCAGAGCAGCAGGGGCCCACAGGGGACAGAGGAGGAGCATTCCTGACCGACTCCAGCCTGGAGGAAGAAGAGGAGGAGGAGGAGGAGAACACTGACCACTGACACACACACACACACACACACACACACACACACTCACACACACACTCACACATGTTCAGATGTAAAGTAAATTACTGGTACCCTTCAGATTTGTTCAGGCCAGCTGGGTTTAGTCCATTTCCCACTGAATTTTAGTTCTACATCTATCCACTCCTGCTTGGTTTTAGTCCCACAACCAACCGCTCCCTCTAGGTTTTAGTCTTGCTCCTTCTGGGTTTTAGTCCCATTTCTGGTCATTTTTAGTTCCACTTCAGCCCGCTCCTGCTGGGTTTTAGTCCCACACCTGACCGCTCCCTCTTGGTTTTAGTCCCACACCTGACCGCTCCCTCTTGGTTTTAGTCCCACACCTGACCGCTCCCTCTGGGTTTTAGTCCCACACCTGACCGCTCAGGTTTTAGTCCCACACCTGACCGCTCAGGTTTTAGTTCAACACCTGATAACACCTGACTACTCCCTCCGGGTTTTAGTCCCACACCCACTTGGTTTAGTCCCACACCTGACTGTTCCCTCTGGGTTTTAGTCCCACACCTGACTGCTCCCTCCGGGTTTTAGTCCCACACCCACTTGGGTTTTAGTACCACACCTGACCGCTCGGGTTTTAGTCTCACACCTGATCACACCTGACCACTCCTTCTGGGTTTTAGTCCCACAACCGACCAATTCCAATGGATTTTAGTTTTGCTTCTTCTGGGTTTAACTCCCACTTCCTCCAGTTTTAGTCCTGTTCCCACTTGGTTTTAGTCCCGTTCCCACTAGGTTTTTTATTATTTTAAAGTAATTTCAGGGTAGTTTTTCTTTCTTCAGTGGAAGGGTACCAACAATTTTGCCTACATCTGTATATTTTACTATCCCAGTGGGGGTTTTCATAGACTTAATTAATATAGTATAGACTGTATATTCTCTCCTCTACCCCGACTTTACAAAAACCCAACCCTCACAGGAAACAATCTGCATGTTTACATTTTTAAAAAATCTAATTCTGTATGATTTATAAGCATTAGTGCACATGGAGACCTCAATTTTGTCCCCATGGTGACAAATCCCCATGAGTCTGTGTGTATTCAATTGTAAGTCCCCACTGCGATATAAAGACATGTACACACACACAGACACACAGCAGTTGTGCCCTTTTCTTTATTCAAGACTCTATTCAACAAACTTTGCACATCAGAGAAATTTTGCCAAAGAGAAATCCAGTAACGTCAAAATAAGTTCTTCTAAATTAAATATGATGTTATATTTTATATTAAAAATGTGACATTTTTAGGACCATTAAGATTTTATTGCATTGGCATTAAATTCCCATTCATGCACACCATAAAATAACAATACTAAAGAAATAATTGTTTGTCTAGTAAATAATTCTTGCTATTGGAAGGTGGCACGGTGTCTCAGTTGTAAGCACTGTGCCCTCACAGCAAGAAGGTCGCTGGTTCGAGTCATGGCTGGGTCAGTTGGTATTTCTGTGTGGAGTTTGCATGTTCTCCCTGTGTTGGCGTGGGTTTCCTCCGGGTGCTCCGGTATCCCCCACAGTCCAAATACATGCGCTATTAGGGAATTGATGAACTAAACTGGCCGTAGTGTATGAGTGTGCATGTGTATATATGAGTGTGTATGGGTGTTTCCCAGTACTGGGTTGCAGCTAGAAGGGCATCCGCTGCAAAAAGCATTTGCTGGAATTCCACTGTGACGATGAATAAGGGACTAAGCCGAAGGAAAATTAATTAATAATGCATGGATCTTAATTGCACTGAAATAAAAAAAAGATTCTGCCAAAAATGTTGTTATTTTGGCATCAAAATTACCAAAATATGTGAACAATTGAATAAAATATATAACATTTAATATATATAAGAGTAAAATTCATTCATTCATTTTCTTGTCGGCTTAGTCCCTTTATCAATCCGGGGTCGCCACAGCGGAATGAACCGCCAACTTATCCAGCAAGGCTTTACGAAGCGGATGCCCTTCCAGCCGCAACCCATCTCTGGGAAACATCCACTCATACACTACGAACAATTTAGCCTACCCAATTCACCTGTACCGCATGTGTTTGGACTGTGGGGGAAACTGGAGCACCCGGAGGAAACCCACGCGAAGGCAGGGAGAACATGCAAACTCCACACAGAAACGCCAACTGAGCTGAGGCACGAACCAGCGACCTTCTTGCTGTGAGGCAACAGCACTACCTACTGCGCCACTGCTTTGCTCAACTGCCAACTTATCCAGCATATGTTTTAAGCTGCACCCATCACTGGGAAACACCCATACACACTCATTCACACACATACACTATGGACAATTTTAGCTTACACAATCCCCCTAGAGCCAGGTGTTTGGACTGTGGGGGAAACTGGAACAAGGAGAACATGCAAACTCCACACAGAAAGGCCAACTGGCCCAGCCGGGCCTAAAGCCAGCAATTTAGCCAAATTAAAATACCTTATTTATTACATAAACAAATAATTAATTAATAAACTAACTAATAATACAGATGTTTGTACATTTTACACACAACATTCATACAGACTTTATGCATTACAAATATATATGACTGAAAGTATCAATGCAATATAAATAAATAAATCTTAATGGTTCTGAAAATAGGTTTAGTTTTCTTAATCCAAATAGTATTTTCGTATATTTAAACAGTTTATATTTTCAGTGTTATGCTTTCATAAAATCGGTGCTAGATTAAAAGTGCTCAGGAGCAATAATAGATATTGAAATATTAAATATTCCAATACAATAGCCATTTAAAATCCTGATTTTCCTGCAGCAGTAATCAAGGATTCAATGACTGGTTTGTTCATCTATTGTAGTATACAGTAAGTGGAATAATGCACTCCAGACCATTGAATTGTGGTGTAATGCTTTTTCTTTTCAATTTAATTTTCTATTACATGGGGGCTCGTCCGGGATCAAAATTATTTTGAATAATTCTTCTTATTATTCCATACATGCAATATAAATCACAGCCAGTTTAAGCACAGATTTGACACAGATGAACTGGAAAAACTGGACGATAACCACAGACATTTAATACTCGAATCTAAATTCCACTTTTGTATTTTGCACTCAGAGCTGATGGAGTCTAATATCTGCATCTAATAGTGATATTAATAATCTTCATAGTGAAATACAAGCCACAAGTGTCCTTCTGGGAAATGAGGAAAGTGTTGCACTGAAACCACCTCACAGAACGCAGCTTTATCCCGCCAGTTATGCAAATATATGCTAATTAAATATGCAATAATCAACAAAACAGAAACTACTCGAAACGGTGCTTGTATTCTGCCTTCTGACATTTATTACTCGACTTCTGTCCTCCGTCAGCATCTCAGATCTTCACCAGTGTTATTTTATACTCCTGTATATGTTCATATGTAACCTTTGTAATAAAGCTGTACATATTTTGGAAAAAAATACAGTTGCTGGAGGATTTGTTGTAGCCTGTACAATGTAACGAGGCAATCATTCACACAGAATGCATATTTCAACTTTCATTAATCTGTATGTACGGCATGTAGGGTTCAGGGCTCAGCAAGTTCTCAGAAGGGAACATTATCCTGCATTCAAATTTGATTGTGTTTTTTTTTAAAGGTTAAATGAAGGTTTGTACAGTCTGTTCCCTGAAAAACAGTTCTGTGGGCGCAAATACCTTGTTGATGAGGTCAGAGGAGAATGGCCAGACTGGTTACAGCTGATAGAAAGGCAACAGTAACTCAAATAAGCACTCGCTACAACCGAGCTCTGCAGAAGAGCATCTCTGAACACACAACACGTCCAACCTTGAGGCGGATGGGCTACAGTAGCAGAAGAGCACACCGGGTGCCGCTCCTGTCAGCTAAGAACAGGAAACTGAGGCTACAATTCACACAGACTCACCCAAACTGGACAATAGAAGATTGGAGAAACGTTGCTGCTCTGATGAGTCTCCATTTCTGCTGACACATTCAGATGCTCGGCTCAGACAACATGAAAGCATGGATCATCCTGCCTTGTATCAGCGGTTCAGGCTGGTGGTGGTGGTGTAATGGTGTGGGGGAGATTTTCTTACATTTACATTTACATTTAGTCATTTAGCAGACGCTTTTATCCAAAGCGACTTACAAATGAGGACAAGGAAGCAATTTACACAACTAAGAGCAACAATGAATAAGTGCTAAAGGCAAGTTTCAGGTCTGTAAAGTCTAAGAAGGGAAGTGTTAGTAATTTTTTTTTTTTTTTTTTTTTTTTTTTTTTTGTTCAGTTAGTGTGATATTCAAATAGGCAATTGCAGATTAGGAAGTGAAGTGGAGACTAAATAGTTGAGTTTTTAGTCATTTCTTGAAAATAGCGAGTGACTCTGCTGTTCTGATGCAGTTAGGGAGTTCATTCCACCAACTGGGCAGATTGAGCGTGAGCGTTCGCGAAAGTGATTTTTTTCCTCTTTGGGATGGAACCACGAGGCGACGTTCATTCACAGAACGCACGTTTCTGGAGGGCACATAGATCTGCAGAAGTGAGTGCAGATAAGAAGGTGCTAGGCCAGAAGTCACTTTGTAGGCAAACATCAGAGTTTTGAATTTGATACGAGCAGCAACTGGCAGCCAGTGCAAACGGATGAGCAGCGGAGTGACATGTGCTCTTTTAGGTTCATTAAAAACCACTCGTGCTGCTGCATTCTGGAGCAGTTGAAGAGGCTTGATAGAGTTAGCTGGAAGCCCGGCTAGTAGAGAGTTGCAGTAATCCAGTTTGGAGAGAACAAGAGCTTGAACAAGGAGTTGAGCTGCATGTTCAGATAAGAAGGGTCGGATCTTTCTGATGTTATAGAGTGCAAATCTGCACGATCGAGCAGTTCTAGAAATGTGGTCAGAGAAGTTTAGTTGGTCATCAATCGTTACTCCAAGGCTTTTCACCATTTTGGATGCAGTAATGGTTGCCCCATCCATCTGGATTGAAAAGTTATGGTGTAGAGTCGGGTTGGCAGAAACTACAAGCATTTCCGTTTTTGCGAGGTTCAGCTGAAGATGATGATCTTTCATCCAGTGTGAAATATCCAACAGGCAGGCTGAGATACGAGCTGGAATCGAGGGATCATCAGGATGAAAAGAGAGGTATAGCTGGGTATCATCAGCATAGCAGTGGTAGGAGAATCCATGTCTCTGGATGACTGGTCCTAGAGATGATGTGTAGATGGAGAAGAGAAGTGGCCCAAGAACAGAGCCTTGAGGTACCCCAGTGTTTAGATGCTGTAGGTTGGACACCTCTCCCTTCCAAGACACCCTGAATGACCTGTCAGAGAGGTAAGATCTGAACCATTGTATAACAGTGCCCGCAACGCCCAGTGACTCAAGCGTAGATAGCAGGATCTGGTGGTTGACAGTGTCAAAAGCAGCTGACAAGTCCAGCAAAATGAGGACTGATGATTTAGAGTCTGCTTTAGCCAGTCTGAGATCCTCCACGACCGAGAGCAGGGCAGTCTCAGTTGAGTGGCCTTTCTTAAAGCCGGATTGCTTGTTGTCCATGAGATTGTTTTGAGTAAGAAAGTCCAGGACTTGATTGAACACTACTTTCTCCAGAATCTTGGCCATGAATGGAAGCAGGGATACTGGTCTGTAGTTTTCAAGTAGCGTATGGTCCAGGTTGGGTTTCTTTAGCAGTGGGGTTACCCTAGCCTGCTTAAATGTAGTGGGGAATAAACCAGAGTCAAGAGATGTGTTAATTATGTGAGTCAGTGTTGGTATGACTGCAGGAGAGATGACTTTGACTTTGGGTCCATTAGTACCAATTGAGCATCAACGCCACAGCCTACCTGAGTATTGCTGCTGACCATGTCCATCCCTTTATGAGCACAGTGTCTCCATCTTCTGATGGCTACTTCCAGCAGGATAATGCAGCATGTCATAAAGCTCAATCATCTCAGACTGGTGTCTTGAACATGACGATGAGTTCACTGTACTCAAATGGCCTCCACAGTCACCAGAGCTCAATCCAATAGAGCAGCTTTGGGATGTGGTGGAACGGGAGCAACTGTGCAGCAACTGTGTGATGCTATCATGGAGAAAAATCTCTGAGGAATGTTTACAGTGCCTTGTTGTGTCTATGACATGAAGGATTAGGGCAGTTCTGAAGGCAAAAGGGGTCCAACCGAGTAATAGTAAGGTGTACCTAATAAAGTGGCCGGGGAGTGTATGTTGATCCTGGAACATCATTTCTGTTGTGAACTGTAATCCATACTCATATTCCCTACCCCTAAACCCAACCATAACTAAATTATTCCCAAAATCAGCAATATATCAGCATTGGATGCAGCTCAGATTGCACTGCACCAGGTCTGCACCCAGACCCCTCTCAAAATCAGAAGGAAATAATAGTTAGATAGCAATCATGTAGAAGTGCATAAACCTTACCATAAGCCTAAAATAAATGGTAAACGCAATCCTTAGTTCTGATTGGCTGATTGGACTGCTGTTTCAGGAGTAACATAGATGTAAATGCATGAACATGTCCTACTTGGTAAAATCAGCATTTTCAGCATAGTTGAGACACACACACACACACACACACACAAAGTGGCCAAAAGTTGAGTAGTTGCAAAAGTTTCCTATTGAAAATACAATTGCAGTTCCTGTTTAGTGTACTTTTTATTTTACAGCAAAATGAATAAGAAAGCAGTTCACAATAAAAGGACATTTCAACTAATCCGCGTGCAACACTGTGGAAATGAGCTTGAGTTGCGACACCAATAAACAGCAAACACTTTCATTTCTATGGTAACCTTGTGCACATGAAGACAAACAACTTTCAGGAGAAGTCATGATAAAAAGATTAATTGATTAAAAGATTAGTGTGGAGGAAAGAAAACTGTTGACAGCGCTTTACCAACGGTTTTAAACGGAGAGAGGGGGGGGCATTAGCGGATGGGTCTTTTGTTGATATTTCCAGAAGATGACCATGTCACAGCTTAGCTAAATTAATTGACGCCTCCTCCTGAAGTGACGTGCAATTGGCCTTCACTGTTTGCAATGCATTAAAACACTGTTTTCCAGCCGCTGCCGTGCTTCATTCTCAATATGTATAGTTTGTCTAAAGTGACGTATGCAAACTATATAATATATGATGAGCATGGATACAATCAGCCAGCGCAGTCGTCCCTCCATAGTCAAAAGCCATATTTTGTGTCTGTGTTGTTTACTTGCAGGAGATCTATCGGCATTTTCCCGCCGCACGTTAATTCTGACCAATTGAAAAGCAGTTTAGTAAATATGTTTAATAACATCTGGCCAATGACTGATGTGGATTTTGTCACATGACTGCATTTTGGCTCTTTTCAACTGGTTCAGACCAAAACAATCAATGTGGTGTGAAGAGGACCCAAAGACGGCAGAAAATGCTGCAATGCATCATTTGTTGCCCTTGGTCAAGACAACTGCTCATCCGTTTGCACTGGCTGCCAGTTGCTGCTCGCATCAAATTCAAAGCTCTGATGTTTGCTTACAAAGCAACTTCTGGCTTTGCTCCTTCTTATCTGCTCTCACTTCTGCAGATGTATGTGCCCTCCAGAAACTTGAGTTCGGTGAATGAACGTCGCCTCGTGGTTCCATCCCAAAGAGGGAAGAAATCACTTTCCCGAACATTCGCATTCAATCTGCCCAGTTGGTGGAATGAACTCCCTAACTGCATCAGAACGGCAGAGTCACTCGCTGTCTTCAAGAAACCACTAAAAACTCAACTATTTAGTCTCCACTTTCCTTCCTAATCTGCAATTGCCTCTCTGACTCCACCGCTAACTGTACTACAAAATAAAAAAATCAATGTTTTGCTTCTTGCACTTTACACACCTGAAACTTGCCTACAGCACTTATTCATTGTTGCTCTTAGTTGTGTAAATTGCTTCCTTGTCCTCATTTGTGAGTCGCTTTGGATAAAAGTGTCTGCTAAATGACTAAATGTAAATGCTAATAAAGCAAACCACACTCTAAGGGTGCTTTCACACCTGTCTTATTAAGTTGGGTTGAATCGCACTAGAGTTCGTTGTCGCTCTTGGTGTGGTTCGTTTGGGCAGGTGGGAATGCAGCAATCGTACTCGAGTGCGCACCAAAAGCGGACAAAAAAATCATACCGAGACCTGTTTGAAGAGATGGTCTTGGTACACTTTCAAACAAATCCTGAAGCGGTTAATTTGTGGTAAGAACATGATCCAAACTAGAACAGACCCAACCGCAAAAAGTATTGCGCCTTTTGGACTAATCCAGCCGCCGTATAGCCGATGCGCTGTGCATTAAGGGATGTGGAGGAACAATATTTGTTGACAGCGCTTTACCAACAATTGTAAACAGAGGAAAGAGGAAAAAGAGTTGGGAACATTAGCTGATGGGCCGTTGGCATTACTTCCAGAAGATGACCATGTCACAGTTTATCTAAATTAATTGACGCCTCCTCCTGAAGTGACGCGTGATGCACCTTCACCATTTGCGATGCATTAAAACACTGTTTTTCAGCCGCGCCTCACTCTCAATATGTATAGTTTGTCTAAAGTGACGTATACAAACTATATAATATACTATGAGCAGGGATACAGTTAGCCAGCACGGGTTAATTCTGACCAACTGAAACGCAGTTTATGCGTTCAACAACACCTGGCCAATCATTGATGTGGGTTTTGTTTGGATCAGACCAAGGCAATCAGTGTGGCGTGAAGAGGACCCAAAGACGGCAGGAAAACACTACAATGCATCATTTGTTGCCCTCGGTCTGGACCAAATGAACTGAACAACCTTGACTTTTGTTTGGGAGCCTGTCTCGTTTGCCCAGTTTGCGCGGTTCGTTTGGCATATGTGAATCCAGCAATCGCGCTCGGATCCGCGCCAAATCATTTAGACTGTGATCGCCTGAATGAGGTGGTCTCGGCTCAACTGAAACGAACTCTGGAATGGATAGATTGTAGTGAGAAAGCGATACGGTCCAAACCTGATTATATCACAGTGGTTTATGGATATGTAACAGGCCTACGGCTATTTGAAGAGAGAATTATGAGTAGGGCGGGGGGTCATTACAAACATCTCAAGTCTCCCAGAAGTTTCAGGAGTCGCCCGCAAATGCAAAGAGACTCCCGGAGGCCCGTAAACAAGTGACAATTTCCCAGAAATAGCTCGTCTCCCTCCCGGTCCTCAAATACATTGCGCACCCCTCTCACCCCTCCCCACCACATCCCTCCTCGCTCTTCAGACTCATCGCGGGCAACCTGTCAAACACCACCATACCATCACCCCCAGTTGAGCGGGACTCTGCAAAATAAACCATGAATCTCTGACCGCTGTGAAGAGAGTTTACTCACTGACTTGTTTTAGCTCTTTTAATCCGTTTAGAAACTTTAAAACTTCCACCAAGAACTTCCACCAAGGACAAACAGCAACAATGTGACAATTCCCTACTGAAAAAAACAGCTTAAACCAGCCTAGGCTGGTTGGCTGGTTTTAGCTGGTCGACCAGGCTGGTTTTAGAGGGGTTTTGGCCATTTCCAGGCTGGTTTCCAGCCATTTCCAGCCTGGTCTTAGTTGGTCAGGCCTTGACCAGCCTAGCCAGGCTGGAAGCCCAGCCAAAACCAGCTATGTCCAGCTTAAACCAGGCTGGTCAAGCTGGTTTTAGCTGGATTTAGCTGGTCATTTTCCAGCCTGACCAGCTAAGACCAGGCTAGAAATCGCTGGAAACCAGCCTGGAAATGGCCAAAACCTCTCTAAAACCAGCCTGGTCAACCAGCTAAAACAAGCCAACCAGCCTAAGCTGGATTTTTCAGCAGGGTTTTATTCCCTGTTTCGGAACAAATGAATCGATTCACAGATGTGAAAGCACCCTAAATCTGTTTAACTGAATGTATTTAGTAATATTACAACATTGATGCTGTAAAAGCAACCATATGAAATTAAAAATAGTCACATTAAGCTTTCACGAGAAGTATATCATTAGCTGAAAAACACTAGCTGTGCATATATAGCCCAAAAACAGGTGCTTCAGTGATTTCACAGGCCTACTGAACTTGGTAGTTTCTAATAGTCAGTAATAGATGGTTTCTGTTTGGTTGCCAGAGCTAAAACAGTGGACTAGTTTGCACTGTTTAAATGGCATCCATCACGTTAACTGTTCTGCAAAATGTGAGGCCTGCCCGAAAAGTAGCTAAATGTTGCCAGATGACATCACGCACTCATTTGCACATCAGTGACGTCATCACGTAGTATCTGACATGCGTAAGCCAGTCATGTCTCTACTCTCTGAGGCGCTGTGGATTATTTTATATTAAAAACATTACACTCAGACTGTATTGTAAGTGTATTTTCATGCAATGTTTGATACCGCACGGTGAATGAGAGAAAAAAAACTCAGCATTTTCCGTAAACTTAGATGCACACGGCAGGTAGCGTCACAAAGCCGCGTGTGTTATTCCGGTCACTTAATGCGGTGAAAATCCTACACGAGGTTAAAGTTTGGTTGTGGTGCTGACATGTTTACACTCGGTGCAATGGTTAACTTAGTTCGATACGAACAAACTGAATAAACAAAGAGCACTGGTCGCTCACGTACCAAATCTGTAGAGACAGAACAATCACCAGCAACTAGAGCCGCGTCTTTATTAAGAGGAGACTAAAGCGAATCCGGATCTCAGCGTTTGCAGATGAGAACAGCTCTCAGGTAAACAATGTTCCTCCTTAGACATGTAAGTTATTGTTGTGGAGCGTCGCGTACACTGTTAATCCACACGTGACTCCAGCTGAGCTCTCACAGAGAGAAAATGAAAACAAAACTTAACGGCAGCAAACTATAAAAGCAACACTTCACGCTTGTTTTGCCAACACAACGTGGCGTCTCTGTCGTCTAAACACTGTGACAGTAATGAATATTAATGAAGTTGCAGAATAGAGCGCGCTGATTGGTTTGAATCAAGCCTTACTCATGCATTAATGCAGCACACTGTAAGATGTAATAAGACTCACTCTGGCACAGACGTCCAGTCTGCACGCTGGAATACACGCTATTATGTCATGACCGTGACGCAGCTTCAAAAATTAGTTTCAAACAGGAAGTACGAATTTGCTTGAAATAACGCAAAAACAACCAATTTACACTGTTTAGTGAAATATAGGTGTCCTGATAGTGTTTATAGCAGTGTGGGACACATATACCCAGAGATGTATAGTAACGAAGTAGAACTACTTCACTACTGTACTTAAGTACTAAAAGGCAGTATCTGTACTTTACTGGAGTATTATTTTTTTCTCCTACTTCCACTTTTACTTAAGTACATATTTTCCATGAGTTTAATACTTTTACTCCGATAGATTTTTTATGTGCTGCATCGTTACTCGTTACTAGGGGTGTCAAAATGATTGATATCAGTTCAGAAATAGGTCATAACCGGTGATTACGTGATGACGTCATTTATCTCCTATGCGCGATGTCGCAATACTATGGGGAAGGACGGAGGCGCGAGGGCGAGGCGGCACAGCATATCAGCCGCTAGTTTACTATTAGGGAGAAATGTTGTAAAACTTCACCTCTGCCTATCTCTCGCTCTTTCACTTTGGACATTTGACCCGCGGGCCAGTTTGTAAGGTAACTTTTCCTCTCTTCTTAGCTGTTAAAGCTGTGGATCCAGACATAAGCGTGCCTCATGTGCAATTAAGGTTTCTCCACTGTGTCTATTACCTGTGATAATCGCGTATTCTTCCCGCCATGGCTGAACAGCGCTTATATTTCTAAAGCCCTTTCTGTTGAGGACAAACAATAACCAATCATAGCCGTGTAAGACCCGCCTGTCAGCGCTCAAAAAGCAGGCGGGATAATATTGACATGAGTTTATTAGCTGTAAATGCTCGTGCTGTCTTCTGTGCATGAGTTTAGTTTGATACATCCAGAAAGAGTGTTTTCTTTGAGCAGGTCAAATTAAGGGCACAGTTCGTATATCTGACTGCTGTATTAAAGGACAAATTTTTATTACAAAAAACCCCTTTAACTGTCACACCAAGACAAAAGCAATAGAAATTTTTTGATTGCATTTCTTAACTCCTAATGTCGCTAGTTAACACAATCAGTGCATTTTTATTCAACACATCACATTATTTCTAAATTATCAGCCTCTACCAAATGGTTGAGATGTTGGTTTATGGTAAAAGTACCAGAATTAATAAATATACTACAGAAAATATGAACTGTAAGACCAATTTCATTAAAAATGTGATAAAAATAAATAACAATTATTACTAAATCATAGCCATAAGCCATAAAATATTTCAGATTTTCATTTAACACAGTAATATACACGTTTTCCTGTTTTTTTTTTTTTTTACAATAAAATCAAACGAATTTGTGAAGCAGGATTTAGTTTGCTTGCTTAGTTTAGTTTCACAAGTGCTTCCAGAAGACAGAACTCCTGTTTATTGTGGTATTAACCAATCAAACTTCAAAACTCCCAAAGTTTGAGTGTGTATTTGTGTGTGTGTGTGAGTGAGAGTGAATAATGTGTGTGTAAGAGAAAACAACAGTGTGATTGTACCTGTGTGTGCATCTGTGTGTGTGTGTGTGTGTAAGAGAGAGTGTAAAAACAATTGCAACCTATGTAATGTCCCCACAATTCACAAAAATGTGTGTGTGAGAGAGAGAGAGAGAGAGAGAGAGAGAGAGATAGAGAGAGAACTGTGTGTGTGAGAGTGTATGAATGTGTGAGAGTGGGGAGAGAGTGTACATTTAGGTGTGTGCAGGGCAGTGTGTGTGTGTGTGTGTGTGAGTGTGTGTGAGAGAGAGAGAGAGAGAGAGTATGTATGTGAGTGAACATGCTGAATTATCTCATCAGTGAAGGCATTTTCTGGTTAAAGGGCCTGACGATGTGAGCTCTTATACCATAGAAACTATTTACAGAGAAATAGTTAGTATCATAAGCCATGTTTCTTTTCGTTCTGCTTAATCAAGTACCCCAAAAAAGATATTTAAAATAAACAAAACAATTAGTGTATTTTGACTGCTTTCTTTAATAACTACATTACACAATACTTGTACTTTTACTTTCAGTACTTGAGTAGTAAATTTTGAAATAAACTACTTGCAATACTTAAGTACAAAAAATGTTGAATACTTTTGTACTTCCACTTAAGTATGGTGCTTAAAGAGCACTTCTACTTCTACTCAAGTCAATTTTTGATAAAGCACTTGTACTTTTACTTAAGTATGGGTCTCTAGTACTTTATACATCTCTGCATATACCACTGTCAACAGCTCAACACATGTGTTTTGGTGTTTCGTGACCCTTTAATAAGAGTTTATTACACAGCTTGTGTAACCCCGCCGTTCCTGCGCCACCCAACCCGCTCCGAGCTGGTATCGAACCGGCGACCTTCCGCATGGGGGTTAGTTGCTTTACCAAGGAGGCTTAAGACCATCCGCTTGTTAAGTGTGACGTCACGCGAAGCGGCTTCCGGGTCCAAGCGCTCTATTCAACAGAATGGGGAAACTCATGAAATGGTAATAATAAACGTTTACAAAGCGATTTAAGGCTTTCGAAAATCACGATCGCAGTATATATGTCCATGCCTAATATCCGATGGCCAGGAAGTGATTTTTTTTTTTTTACTTCTATATAAAATTAACTTTAATGTGTGATAGCAATAAAACGTAATCATAAACGAATGATTTCTCCACTCAAATGAATGCTGGCTTGGACCCGTAAACAGTATTACATACGTCACAAACACATCACCACTTAACAAGCGGATGGCTTCTAGTGTCTGTCACTAGAGCAACTTTAGAGGTCAGAGGAGTGAGGTTAACCTGCACAGCACTTACTAGCTGGCCTCCGTTACACGTGTACTTACTCTATTTAACTTGTGAAATTAACACAATTGTGAAAGTGACAACAATTATAGCACTATCGGAATTACCAACTATATCAGTAATATATCAGTATATCAAAAATATCAGTAATTTACAGTTATGACAAACATTCTGAGCTAGTGATTTACTCTACTGGGTGAAGCCTGCAGTCACTGCTCTTTTGAGTCACTGTTTAAAAATTGCTAAAAGCAGCCAAATTGATGTTAAATATTGCTAAAGCTGTTGCTAGGTGCTTTAAAAAGAAAAAAAAGTTGCTAGGGTAGTATGAAAAGTTGCTAAATCTAGCACCAAAATTGCTAAGCTGTCAACACTGCATGTGGATGTCATGGTATTGCGCAGATCGCCCCCTAGTGGACGCAGAGTGCATTTTCCAAACAGTACTAATGTAAGGAGGCCCTGTTTACTGAAGTCACGTGCACACACTCGCTCTGAAACCACTGACTCAAAACAAAACATTTGTAAAGTCTTCTAAGCAGTGCTTGACATTTAGCCCTCACTATTGTGACCGGAGTTTTCCATTTCCACATGCACACCGAATCTAAAGCACACAGAGAAATGAGGAGTAATGCAGTGTCATTAATGAGCAATGCAGGTTAGCTGATGGAGATGATCTCCTAACGGGAAAACACTGGACTGAAAACCTCCTGCACATCTCCAGGCTGATGTACTGCTCAAGATGACATTCTGAAATGAGGTGAGTGTAGAAGTGTGTGTGTGTGTGTGTGTGTGTGTGTGTGTGTGTGTGTGTGTGTGTGTGTGTGTGTGTGTGTGTGTGCACTGACTCCAACCTCTGCTGATTTCCATCTGAACACTTGATTTAAGGGGAGCTATTATACCCTTTTTACAATGTGTCTAGAGTGTGTAGCGCTTGTTTGAGCTGAAAACAGCACACTAATAGTGATTTTTAATCTTTAAATGCAAATGAGATTGTGCTCTTTTCAGAAGAGGGCGGAGCTACAGATGCCTGTGCATCAACATAGTGGCAAACTCAAAACAGGTCTAGCGGTATCAGTGCTTGTCAGGTCTGCATGTGGGCCTCCAGCAAGAAGGTCGCTGGTTCAAGTCTCGGTTGGTGTGGAGTTTGCATGTTCTCCCCGTTTTGGTGTGGGTTTCATCCAGGTGCTCCGGTTTCCCCCACAGTCCAAACACATGCGCTATAGGGGAATTGATTGACTAACTAAATTGGCCGTAGTGTATGAGTGTGTGCGAAAATTTGTTGGTATGGGTGTTTTCCAGTACTGGGTTGTGGCTGGAAGGGCATCCGCTGTGTAAAACACATGCAGGATAAGTTGGCGGTTCATTCCGCTGTGGCGACCCCTAATAATCAGGGACTAAGCTGAAGGAAAATTAACCAGAGACCTTCTTGCTGTGACACCACTGAGCCGCCAGTGTAACCCTGCCTGTCCTATGCCACCCAATCTGCTCCGAGCTGGTATCGAACCGGCAACCTTCCACATGGGAGTCGGGTGCTCTACCAAGGAGGCTATAGACCATGACCTCTAGCGTTGGTCGCTAGAGCACCTTTAGAGGTCAGAGGAGTGAGGTTTACCTGCACAGCCCCTACTGGCTGGCCTCCGTTACACCAGGCCTGATTATTACTAATTAAAAAGTATGACTTTCTGCACAGATAAAGTTTTCAGTTTTTATTGTCATATTTCTGAAATGTAGTCTGTAAATTGTGGAAAATGCCTGAAGAGCAGCTGATGTATAAGAGTTCGTTCCTCTTCTAGCTGGACACAGGGCCGGATTAACCAATGGGCCTTATGTGCAGGCCCAGGGGCCCGTGCGCA
>NC_133181.1:61822500-61862500 GCF_049306965.1 Danio rerio | reverse complement strand
TATAGTGAAGAACATTACTCTGCATTCACACTGCAAACATATTCAAAAATATCTGTATGCATTGAGAAATAACTGTCATTAAAAACAATATCACTGAATAATCATTTTCTTCATGTTATTTAATTAATAATTTCTATTTTGTTGTTATTATTTTTGACATCTGAGATGATGCATCGATAATAATAACAATGAAAAAGTATTGCATTGAGAAGTTCTGATGGAAAAGGTGTTTTAACTGATAATTATAAATCTAAATGCATAAAATAAAATAATAATAATAATAATAATAATAATAATAATAATAATAATAAATCTGTATGCATTGAGAATTGATGGTAACTGTCATTAAAAACAATATCACTGAATAATGATTTTCTTTATGTTATTTAATTAATAATTTCTATTTTGTTGTTATTATTTTTGACATCTAAGATGATGCATTAATAATAATAACAATGAAAAAGTATTGCATTGAGAAGTTCTGATGGAAAAGGTGTTTTAACAAAAAAATTATAAATCTAAATGCATAAAATAAAATAATAATAATAATAATAATAATAATAATAAATCTGTATGCATTGAGAATTGATGGTAACTGTCATTAAAAACAATATCACCAAATAATCATTTTCTTTATGCAAAATATAATTTCCATTTTGTTCATTATTATTTTTGATGCATCAATAATAACAACAATAAAAAGTTTTGCATCTAGAAGTTCTGATGGAAAAGGTGTTTTACCTGTCAATGTTTTAATGATCCTAAAACAATTTTCTTTGTGTCATGATTATTTTCAATATCTAAATAGAAATATGACCAGATCATGTGTTCAGGAGATCCATGCATGCTCAAAATAATAATGAATCTGAATGCATTGAGAACTATCTTTTTCAAAATATCGTTTCCTTTTTGTTATGATTATTTTTGAAAGATGATGCATCAATGATAATAAGAATTTGAAAAGTATTGCAGTGAGAAGTTCTGATGGAAAAGGTGTTTAATTGATAATAATAAATCTAGATGCATATATAATTGATTAAATAAAATAATAAATCGGAATGCATTGAGAATTGATGGTAAATAAGATCACCATATATTTATTTTCATTATGCAACATAACATTTCTATTTTGGCATTATTATGTTGGACCTATTAGATGAAATACCTGTGCATCATTAAAAAAAGTATTGCATTGAGAAGTTATGATTGTTTTACCTGTTATTAGAAGTTGTTTTAATGATCCTAAGATCATTTTCTTTATGTCATGATTATTTTGAATATCTGAATAGAAATTAGACCAGATCATGTGTTCAGGAGATCCATGCATGCTCAAAATAATCATAATAATTCTGAATGCTTTGACAATTTGATGGTAACTTTCATTAAAATGGCCTCATTTAAAACTCAACAATCTTTTTCACAATATCATTTTTCTTTTATTATTACTATTTTTGTAAATAATAAATATAAAATATAGATAATAAAAATCTGCATGAATCCAGAATGTATAATAACTATTATTAAAAAATTTACACCAAAAAATACTTTCATTATGCAAAATATAATTTCCATTTTGTCGTTATTATTTTTGAGATGATGCATTGATAATAATAACAATGAAAAAGTATTGCATTGAGAAGTTCTGATAGAAAAGGTGTTTTAACTGAAAATTATAAATCTAAATGCATAAAATAAAATAATATTAATAATAATAATAATAAATCTAAATGCATATGTTATAAAATAAAACAATAATAATAATAAATCTGAATGCATTGAGAATTAAATGGTAAAACAATATCACCAAATAATCATTTTCTTTATGCAAAATATGATTTATCATTATTATATTTGACATCTCCGCTGAAATATGAGCAGGTTTAAATGCACACATTATTAAAAACAATCTGAATGCTTTGATGGTGAACTATCGTTAAAAAAATATCACCAAATGGTCGTTTTCTTTATGCAAAATATAATTTCACTTCTCTCGTTGACAGAGACGATGGTGAAATCCATGCAATCTTACAAAAATATTTCTGATACATTTAGGGTAAACAATATCACATAAAGCTCTGTTTTCTTTATGCCAAATATCATTTAAGTTGGATCATTATTATATTGAATATCAGAGTTGGAATTCATCATGAGACCCAGGCATTCTTGCAGTCTTTTTGGATGCATTTAAGCTAAAAACAAAAACACTTAAAGGGCCAGTTCACTACAAAAAATGCATTTACTCACTATTTACTTGTTATAAATCTTAAGAGTTTTATTTTCTGTTAAACACAAATTAAGATATTTGGGAGAATGCTGACAGCCGGTAACCATTGACTTCCATAGTATTTGTTTTTCCTACAGGTTTCAGCATGAGAAAGAAACTCTGAAAGGTTTGAAACAAGTAAATGATGACAGAATGTTCATTTCTGAGTGAACTGTCACTTTAAAACTCACTTTCTTTATGAAAAATACAGTATAATTCCTCTGTTTTTATTATTATGTTTACTATCAGGTCTGAAATGTTTCATGAGATCCAGGCATTCTTAAAAAAACTGTTTGGATGCATTTAAGCTACCTTAAAAATAAAACAACAACACATAACGACACAGCTCACCTGCAAAATAAACATTTACTCGCTCTTTACTTTATTTCAAACCTTTATGAGTTTCTTTCTTCTGTTAGACACAAATTAAGATATTTTGAAGAATGCTAAAAACTGGTAACCATTGACTTCCGTATTATTTGTTTTTCCTACTATGGAAGTGAATGGTTACAGATTTCCAGCATTCTTCAAAATATCTTCTCTTGTGTCCAACAGAATAAAGAGACTCTTAGAGGTCTAAAACAAGTAAATGATGACAGAATGTTCATTTCTGAGTGAACTGCCCCTTTAAAACTCTTTTCTTTGAGCAAAATATAATTTAATTTGGATGATCATTATATTGAATATCAGAGTTGGAATTTATCATGAGATCCAGGCATTCTTACATTTGTTTTTGGATGCATTTAAGCTAATTTAACAAGAAAACCATATCACTTAAAGGCCCAGTTCACCCAAAAGATGCAAATTAAGATATTTTGATTAATACTGAAATTCTGTAACCACTGACTAGTATCTGTTTTACCTACTATGGAAGTCAATGGTTACAGGTTTCCAGCATTAATCAAAATATCTTCTCTTGTATCCAACATGAGAAAGAAACTCTTAAAGTTTTTAAACAAGTAAATGACGACAGAATGTTCATTTCTGAGTGAACTGCCCCTTTAAAACTCTTTTCTTTATGCAGAAATATAATTCATCTTTTATTATATTCAATATCAGAGCTGAAATGTTTTATGAGATCCAGGCATTCTTAAAAAAAAAAAAGTTAGGATGTATTTATGCTAATTTAAAAATAAAACAACATTACTTAAAAGCACAGTTCACCTAAAAATGAACATTTACTCGCTCTTTACTTGTTTAAAGCCTTTACGAGTTTCTTTCTTCAGTTAAGCACAAATTAAGATATTTTGAAGAATGCTAAAAACCTACTATGGAAGTGAATGGTTACAGGTTTTCTGCATTCTTCAAAATATCTTCTCTTGTGTCCAACAGAATAAAGACACTCTTAGATTAGAGATTAGAGACTCTTGCATTTAAGCTAATTTAACAAGAAAACCATATCACTTAAAGGCCCAGTTCACCCAAAAGATGCAAATTAAGATATTTTGATTAATACTGAAAACCTGTAACCACTCACAAGTATCTGTTTTACCTACTATGGAAGTCAATGGTTACAGGTTTTCAGCATTCTTCAAAATATCTTCTTTTGTGTCCAACATGAGAAAGAAACTCTTAAAGGTTTGAAACAAGAGTGAGTAAATGACGACAGAAAGTTCATTTCTTAGTGAACTGCCCCTTTAAAATCACTTTCTTCATGCAAAGCACAGTATCATTTCAATTTCATTATTATTATTATTATTATTATTATTATGTTCAATATCAGGTCTGAGATCCAGGCATTCTTAAAAAACTATTTGGATGCATTTAAGCTAATTGAAAAATAAAACCATATCACTTGAAGGCCCAGTTCAAGTAAAAGATGCAAATTAAGATATCTACTATGGAAGTGAATGGTTACAGGTTTTTTTAGCATTCTTCAAAATATCTTCTCTTGTGTCCAACAGAATAAGGAAACTCTTGAAGGGTGAAAACAAGTAAATGATGACAGAATGTTCATTTCTGAGTGAACTGCCCCTTTAAAACTCTTTTCTTTAAGCAAAATATCATTTAATTTGGATGATCATTATATTGAATATCAGAGTTGGAATTTATCATGAGATCCAGGCATTTGTACCTTTTGTTTTTGGATGCATTTAAGCTAATTTAACAAGAAAACAATATCACTTAAAGGCCCAGTTCACCCAAAAGATGCAAATTAAGATATTTTGAATAAACCTGAAAACGTGTAACCATTCACTAGTATCTGTTTTACCTACTATGGAAGTCAATGGTTACAGGTTTTCAGCATTCTTCAAAATATCTTCTTTTGTGTCCAACATGAGAAAGAAACTCTTAAAGGTTTGAAACAAGAGTGAGTAAATGACGACAGAAAGTTCATTTTTTAGTGAACTGCCCCTTTAAAATCACTTTCTTCATGCAAAGCACAGTATCATTTCAATTTCATTATTATTAATATTATTATTATTATTATTATTATTATTATTATTATTATGTTCAATATCAGGTCTGAAATGTTTCATGAGATCCAGGCATTCTTAAAAAACTATTTGGATGCATTTAAGCTAATTTAAAAATAAAACCATATCACTTGAAGGCCCAGTTCACGTAAAAGATGCAAATTAAGATATCTACTATGGAAGTCAATGGTTACAGGTTTTTTTTAGCATTCTTCAAAATATCTTCTCTTGTGTCCAACAGAATAAGGAAACTCTTAAAGGGTAAAAACAAGTAAATGATGACAGAATGTTCATTTCTGAGTGAACTGCCCCTTTAAAACTCTTTTCTTTAAGCAAAATATCATTTAATTAGGATGATTATTATATTGAATATCAGAGTTGGAATTTATCATGAGATCCAGGCATTTGTACATTTGTTTTTGGACGCATTTAAGCTAATTTAACAAGAAAACAATATCACTTAAAGGCCCAGTTCACCCAAAAGATGCAAATTAAGATATTTTGATTAATACTGAAAACCTGTAACCACTGACTAGTATCTGTTTTACCTACTATGGAAGTCAATGGTTACAGGTTTTCAGCATTCTTCAAAATATCTTCTTTTGTGTCCAACATGAGAAACTCTCATGTCTCAACATGAGAAAGAAACAAGAGTGAGTAAATGACGACAGAAAGTTCATTTCTGAGTGAACTGCCCCTTTAAAAATCACTTTCTTCATGCAAAGCACAGTTTCATTTTAATTTCATTATTATTATTATTATTATTATGTTCAATATCAGGTCTGAAATGTTTCATGAGATCCAGGCATTCTTAAAAAACTATTTGGATGCATTTAAGCTAATTTAAAAATAAAACCATATCACTTGAAGGCCCAGTTCACGTAAAAGATGCAAATTAAGATATCTACTATGGAAGTGAATGGTTACAGGTTTTTTTAGCATACTTCAAATTATCTTCTCTTGTGTCCAACAGAATAAGGAAACTCTTGAAGGGTGAAAACAAGTAAATGATGACAGAATGTTCATTTCTGAGTGAACTGCCCCTTTAAAACTCTTTTCTTTAAGCAAAATATCATTTAATTTGGATGATCATTATATATCAGAGTTGGAATTTATCATGAGATCCAGGCATTTGTACCTTTTGTTTTTGGATGCATTTAAGCTAATTTAACAAGAAAACAATATCACTTAAAGGCCCAGTTCACCCAAAAGATGCAAATTAAGATATTTTGATTAATACTGAAATTCTGTAACCACTGACTAGTATCTGTTTTACCTACTATGGAAGTCAATGGTTACAGGTTTCCAGCATTAATCAAAATATCTTCTTTTGTGTCCAACATGAGAAAGAAACTCTTAAAGTTTTGAAACAAGAGTGAGTAAATGACGACAGAAAGTTCATTTTTTAGTGAACTGCCCCTTTAAAATCACTTTCTTCATGCAAAGCACAGTATCATTTCAATTTCATTATTATTAATATTATTATTATTATTATTATTATTATTATTATGTTCAATATCTGGTCTGAAATGTTTCATGAGATCCAGGCATTCTTAAAAAACTATTTGGATGCATTTAAGCTAATTTAAAAATAAAACCATATCACTTGAAGGCCCAGTTCACGTAAAAGATGCAAATTAAGATATCTACTATGGAAGTCAATGGTTACAGGTTTTTTTTAGCATTCTTCAAAATATCTTCTCTTGTGTCCAACAGAATAAGGAAACTCTTAAAGGGTAAAAACAAGTAAATGATGACAGAATGTTCATTTCTGAGTGAACTGCCCCTTTAAAACTCTTTTCTTTAAGCAAAATATCATTTAATTAGGATGATTATTATATTGAATATCAGAGTTGGAATTTATCATGAGATCCAGGCATTTGTACATTTGTTTTTGGACGCATTTAAGCTAATTTAACAAGAAAACAATATCACTTAAAGGCCCAGTTCACCCAAAAGATGCAAATTAAGATATTTTGATTAATACTGAAAACCTGTAACCACTGACTAGTATCTGTTTTACCTACTATGGAAGTCAATGGTTACAGGTTTTCAGCATTCTTCAAAATATCTTCTTTTGTGTCCAACATGAGAAACTCTCATGTCTCAACATGAGAAAGAAACAAGAGTGAGTAAATGACGACAGAAAGTTCATTTCTGAGTGAACTGCCCCTTTAAAAATCACTTTCTTCATGCAAAGCACAGTTTCATTTTAATTTCATTATTATTATTATTATTATTATGTTCAATATCAGGTCTGAAATGTTTCATGAGATCCAGGCATTCTTAAAAAACTATTTGGATGCATTTAAGCTAATTTAAAAATAAAACCATATCACTTGAAGGCCCAGTTCACGTAAAAGATGCAAATTAAGATATCTACTATGGAAGTGAATGGTTACAGGTTTTTTTAGCATACTTCAAATTATCTTCTCTTGTGTCCAACAGAATAAGGAAACTCTTGAAGGGTGAAAACAAGTAAATGATGACAGAATGTTCATTTCTGAGTGAACTGCCCCTTTAAAACTCTTTTCTTTAAGCAAAATATCATTTAATTTGGATGATCATTATATATCAGAGTTGGAATTTATCATGAGATCCAGGCATTTGTACCTTTTGTTTTTGGATGCATTTAAGCTAATTTAACAAGAAAACAATATCACTTAAAGGCCCAGTTCACCCAAAAGATGCAAATTAAGATATTTTGATTAATACTGAAATTCTGTAACCACTGACTAGTATCTGTTTTACCTACTATGGAAGTCAATGGTTACAGGTTTCCAGCATTAATCAAAATATCTTCTCTTGTGTCCAACAGAATAAGGAAACTCTTGAAGGGTTAAAACCAGTAAATGATGGCAGAATGTTCATTATTGAGTGAACTGCCCCTTTAAAACTCTTTTTCTTTATGTAAAAATAAACGTTCTCTCCTGATCAGTCTTGTGATGTGCCGGTGTGTTGGCATCAGTGTTCGTTAATCCTGAAGATGTGCTGGTATTGGCTGAGCAGGGTCTCGATGGCCTGGTTCTGGTACACCATATTAAAGGCCATGTTTCCGCTCTCGTTCTCCGGCCTCATGAGCGTCGGTCCAAACACAATGCCAATGTTCTGTGTGCTCATACGATTACTGTCAGAGCGCTCCATCACCCTGAACACACACACACACACAGATCAAAACACTACATCAAGAAATGCACATTATTTTATCCTAAATATAAAAATAAAAAGTTTCTTTTGGATGTTGGACATTGACGTCGACCTGATGTTGGGCTCTGATGTCAAACCGCTTTTTCTTTTCAAACGTCCCCATGATGTTGGGGTACAACATCAATCTGACGTCATGTTGAAATCCTGTGCCTGCTGGGTGTTTACTGTTCCCAAATATTTATAATGTTTCTCAAAATAAAATATTTAGGGCTATATTTTGACGATCCATGCGCAAAGTGCAAAGCGCAGGGCGCAAACGCTTCAGGGCGTGTCTGAATCCACTTTTGCTAATATAAGGATGGAAAAATCCGCTTTGCGCCGTGGCACATGATCTAAACGGGTTGAGCTTATTTTTATAATGAGTTATAGATGTGTTTTGAGAATAAACCAATCAGAGTCTCATCTCCCATTCCCTTTAAGAGCCAGCTGCGTCACGTAAAGTAAGTGTAAGTGGAAAAACTGAGCATTTCACTAGCAAGAAAACAGTTAAACAGAGCATCTGCAGCGCGAGAATGAGAGATAAATTATTCACTTTCACTTTCACTCTCGTGGATCAGGAAACCTTGTACTCACAGACATCAATTAGCCTATAAATAATTGATTTTGTTTGTTAAGAGCAAATATTCGTTTCAAAGCTATTTCTAAATTCAGTTCTAATTTCCAGCAAACGAATAAATGAACAATAATAATGAAGTGTGCTCAAAACCCTGAGTTATATCCTAAAACACATGCTGTGCCCCATATGGTCTAAAACCTGACAGGTGGACAAATCTAAGCTTGTTTTTAATAAAACAAATATAAATATGGATATAATAAATAATACTGCTAATAATAATAACATTATACAGAAGCAAAATTTTTATGAATGAACTGAAAAAGCCTCCCGGGATGAAGAAGGCATGAAGGCAGTGGTGTTTATATTCATGTAGGCTAGAAATTAATATGTTTTGTAACATTTTAATCCTTTATATTTATGTCCTATATCTATTCTTATTATATCCTATATATATCCTTAATATTTTAAATCTTTTTCATATGTAAAGATATTTGCGTATTGCTCTTCATCTTGTGTGTATTAAGCAGTGTGTAAGTGAGGCGCATAACTAACTCGCTCTGCGCAGTATAATAGACCGGCTTTGTTCTGGTCTACTGACAAATCTATTATAGTTTCTCAAAATAGCAACGCGGGCGAGTCAGTGACGCAGTAGGTAGTGCTGGTTGGCAAGAAGGTCGCTGGTTCGTATCTCGGCTCAGTTGGCGTTTCTGTGTGGAGTTTGCATGTTCTCCCTGCGTTCGTGTGGGTTTCCTCCTGGGTGCTCTGGTTTCCCCCACAGTCCAAACACATGTGGTACAGGTGAATTGGGTAGGCTAAATTGTCCGTAGTGTATGAGTGTGTGTGTGTGGATGTTTCCCAGAGATGGGTTGCGACTGTTGGGTCGTTTTCATCCACTCTGGGCTGATTTTAAGTCTTAATTTGGCCAGAGCTTTCTCTGTTTCAGCAAATGGGAGGAATTTTGGTCTTTCTTTAGTTTTTACTACAGAAAACTGTGCTGTATTGTAGTATAATATAGCTAAACAAAACCAATTTGATTACCGTTAGAGCACACACACACACACACACACACACACACACACACACACACACACACACACACACACACACAAAGATCAAAACCCCATAAAATTGTCTCCTCGATTAATTAAGTTCAGGTGTTTTTTTGCATTCATTTCTGAAAATCAGTAGTGTGATTAAACCTTCCTAATAACCCTTATTATACAGTGTCATACAACTCTGATACTGTAGTATACTTTAGTTTTTACTACAGTAAACTGTGCTGTATAGTAGTATAATATAGCCTATAGCTGAAGAACACTCACTCGATTAGTGTCAGAGCGCTCCATCACCCTGAACACACACACACACACACACACACACACACACACACACACACACACACACACAGATCAAAACACCACATTAAACACTGCACCACATCATTTTCTCCTCAATTAAAATCAGTTTTCTGTGCATCAGTTTCTTTCTTTACACTTGTGTGTTGTTGCGGTCGTTTTCATCCACTCTGGGTTGATTTTAGGTCTTAATTTGACAGCTTTCTCTGTGTTTCAGTAAAAGGGAGGAGTTTGAGTCTGACTTTAGTGTTTGATCATACAGAGCTCTTTGATGAAAGTCTTCATATTATAAATGTTCTTGCTCTTTGACTAACTGTATTTGTCTATTATTTGGATAAAAGCATCTGCTCAATGTGTGAATGTTAAGCTTTTCTATGACATAAAAGCTTTAAAACACTTAATATTTAGTGCAATGTACTGAACACACACACATGCATATATTATATTTCAGTTTTAATTCAATGCTGTATGTGTTTAGCAGGGTTTGTCAGGGTTATTGTCACCAATAATTCATTCATTCATTTTCTTTTTGGCTTAGTCCCTTAATTATTCTGTGGTCACCACAGCGGAATGAACCGCCAGCTTATCCAGCATATGTTTTACGCAGTGGATGCCCTTCCAGCTGCAACCCAACACTAGGAAAAACATCCACACACACACACACACACACACACACACACACACACACACACACACACACACACTCATAGTCTATGGCCAGTTTAGTTGATCAATTCACCTATAGCGCATGTGTTTGGACTGTGGGGGAAACCGGAGCACCGGAGGAAACCCACGCCAACATGGGGAGAACATACAAACTCCACACAGAAATGCCAACTGACCCAGCCCGACCTTCTTGCTGTAAAGCAATCGTGCTACCCACTGCATCACCGTGAGGCCTAATACCAATAATATTTTAAGTTTATTTCACGAGTTCACACTTGCATTCGTTTAAGTATAAGGCGTATTTGGCGTGCTGTCCGGGGAGAGGGCTCTGAGCTAAGGGAGACACCCCAACACGAGTTATTCCCTTTATCAGGAAACAAAGAGGAGTTGGGATTCAAGCGAAGTATCTAGCCCGGCCCCAGAACGCTCCCCCCGGGAATGCAATGCAGGAGGTGAGGTGACGGGGTGGTGGAGGGATGCTAAAGTCATGAGATGCTGCAGGTAAGACAGCTTTGGTGTGTATATAGGGGTTTGTTGAAGAACTGATTTGATAATGGGATAATTGTCAATGACGAATCCGATACTGAAACTTCTGCGCACATGCTCCTCCCGAAATTTGTCTACAAAACATCACAAAATGTACAATATCTTGTTCTTTATTCTTATTCAGCGAATCAGGAACAACTGGAAATGTTGAATTAAATAATGATATAAATTGCAGGAACATTAAAATAACAAAAAATGCCACGTCTTAAAACTGTAGAAAATCCTGACATTTATTTATTTATTAATATTCATTTATTATTACCATTATTATTATTAATTTATTATTATTAATTTATTGTTATTATTATTATTATTATCATTATTAATTTCTCATTATTATTATTATTATTATTAATTTATTATTATTATTATTAATGATTGTTATTATTATTATTATTATTATTATTATTGTTATTATTAATTTATTATTATTAATAATTTATCATTGTGTTATTGTTATTAATTTATTATTATTATTTTTATTATTATTATTATTTATTTTTATTCATGCATTAATTTTCTTGTCGGCTTAGTCCCTTTATTAATTCGGGGTTGCCACAGCGGAATGAACCGCCAACTTACCCAGCACATTTTTACGTAGCGGATGCCCCTCCAGCCAACCCATCTCTGGGAAAATATTATTACTATTATTATTATTATTATTAATTAACTTTTTGTATTATTATTAAATTATTATTGTTATTGTTATTAATTTATTACTATTATTATTATTATTTTTGTTATACTATTATTTTTTTACAGGTTTATTCAGTGTCATAATAAATGACTGTGCATGGACTGTTTCTCTTGAGTGTCTGTAATGCACGCACGCAGCGCCCTCTAGTGTCTCAATCACAGCCTTTACAGCAAAGGAGGAAAAGTAAAAACCCTGAGACTCTTCAGGTTGTCTTCCATCACAGTTAGAGAGAATAAAAATCCAGAAAATATTTACAATCATAAAATACACACAAAT
The DNA here is from genome assembly GCF_049306965.1 of Danio rerio. Taxonomy (NCBI): domain Eukaryota; kingdom Metazoa; phylum Chordata; class Actinopteri; order Cypriniformes; family Danionidae; genus Danio; species Danio rerio. Next base: position 61,850,517 of record NC_133181.1, on the reverse strand, counting down.
ATACAATACATAGATATATACTTATATAATAGTTCAATTTTAGTTCAATGCTGTAGGTGTTTAGCTGGTTTTGTTAAGGTTAATGCCAATAATATTTCTAATATATTGTTCTTTATTCTAATTCAGCCAATCAGGAACAACTGGAATTATTATTATTGCTATTATATTACAATTATTTTAATAAATGAATTGTTTGATTTCCCAGAGATGGGTTGCGGCTGGAAGGGCATCTGCTGCGTAAAAACTTGCTGGATAAGTTGCCGGTTCATTCCGCTGTGGCGACCCCAGAATAATGAAGGGACTAAGCCGACAAGAAAATGAATGAATGAATGAATGAACTGTTTGATTGTGTTTCTCCTCAGTGTCTGTAATGCAGACAAGCAGCGCCATCTAGTGTCTCATCACAGCCTTTACTGCAAACGGGGAAAGAAACTCTTCAAAGTAAAACCCCTGAAACCCTGCAGGTTGTCCTCCATCACAGTTAGAAAAAATAAAAACCCAAAAATAATATTTACAATCATAAAATGCTTTCTAGGAAATAAAAATAGTGATATCCTGTTTCAGAAAGAGCCTGTTTGCCTGATGTGAACAGGAAAATTAGTTTGATTCATTGTAATCAGAGAACAATGAGCCATTCTCATTGGTAGACGGAGACTAGAGGGAACCAATCAGAGCATGACTACAGGTGAATCGTTTCATTCAAAGCAATTGATTGAACAAGCGAAGAGCGTTAAAGGAGAGTTTGATTGATCATTAATAATTCAATCACAGCTTTAGAGAATTAAATATGAAGAGCAAAACTTTCTGAAGAGTAAATACTGCTGGATGAATATAAGACAGACACTAAAATATTTATTCATCATCGAGTTTAAATATGATAAATATTTTTAAAAAGTCTTAAATCTACCAAAATTGACCAGATTCAAACATGCTTAGAATGTAGGACATTTCGAGACTGTCATTCATGTACATACTCTATGAAAAAATATATGTCCTCTAGAAATACATAGGAAAATATTGAAATGTATAGCTTGATTCAGTTAGGGTGCTTTCACACCTGTGAATCGATTCAGTTGTTCCGAAACAGAGATTAGAATTGTTACATTGTTGCTCTTTGTTCTTGGAGCGGTTTGCTTTCACACTGCAAAGTTTCTAATCGGACCAAAAGAGCTAAAACAAGTCACGTGCGAGTAAACTCTCCTTACATTGGTCAGAGTGTCAGGGTTTATTTTGCAGCGTCCCGCTCAGCTGTCAGGAGAGGTGGTGGTTTGGTGGTGATTGACAGGGTGTGCGCGCGTGACGTGTCTGAGGAGAGATGCGGTGGGGAGGGGTGAGAAGGGTGCGCGATGATGCCTATTTGAGGACTGGGAGAGAGACACGAGATTACCGGGAGATCATCACTCGTTTGCGGGCATCCGGAGACTCGCGAAACTTCCCGCCTTACTCATAATTCTCTCTTCATATAGCCGTAAGCCTATTACATATCCATAAAACACTGTGATATAACCGCGCTCGGATCGGATCGCTTTCTCACTGCAATCGAACCGCTCCAGGGTTCGTTTCAATCGAGCCGAGACCACCTCATTCAAGCGATCTCGGAGCGATTACTTTGGCGCGGAACAGAGCGCGATTGCCCTGTTCACATATGCCAATCGAACCGCGCTAACTGGGCAAACGAGATACGTTCCGAAACAAAAGTGTAGGTGTGAAAGCACCCTTATATTAGTCTTTCTAAAAGTAAATGTGTTATTGTAGTCTTTAAATCCAGGTTTAAATATTTTTTGGTCATTTTTAAATAGTTTCAGTATGCATTCTCTATTTAAGGTTTCACTTATTTCATGAAATCATTCTAAATATGTATCTGTTCATTGTTTTCTATGATTCAGTGTAACATTCATTCATTCATTCGTTCATTTTCAAACATATCATGGTTTCCGCTACTTTCATTCTTCCATGGCGGGGCGCCACGCCAAAATTCAACCCGCCACGGCTACATTACAGCTTCTCATTCTAAACATTTGATTTATTTTAATAGAGAGTGATAATCGCACCAAAACATATTAAAAGGTAAAGCGAATTCTAACATCGCAAACTTTTCTGTAACTGTAGTAGTGCTCTGCGTCATTTGTTTAACCCTTTAAGGTTACGTGCCGACTGACTGACAGGTGCGTGATGCATGAGGCCAGAAAACACGACGTATAGCAGTTTCACTTTACTTCAGGACGCATTAATACCGCTCTGTAGGTCTATTAGAGACATTCATAAACATTCCTAGCAAATCTAATAAATGCCGAAGACATACTCGTTACATAAACGCACTAAAATCGCACTTCAGCAGCATTTATTTGAGAGCGCACAAGAAGATCTGCGCACTTTGGAAACGGTTTATATTTGAGCTGTCGTGTTTTGTGCACGAGCAGAGGAAATCGGTGCAGAAGCACAGAGATTCACATGCTCCTACATGTAGATTATTAAATAAATGCGACTTCTAATACTGCGCTCGAGACATTTGTCATTGAAATAACGCCACAGGTATTTGGTAGATCTGTGTAAAAAGAAGGCCTGTCGCCACAGCTGGAATACATCGAGGAAACACTGCATATACATTCATTAATTTTCTTTTCGGTTTAGTCCCTTTATTAATCAGGGGTCGCCACAGCGGAATGAACCCTCAACTATTCCAGCATATGTTTTACGCAGCGGATGCCCTTCCAGCTGCAACCCAACACTGGGAAATACCATACACTCTTACAATCACACTCATACACTACGGCCAATTTAGTTCATCAGTTGCTCTATAGCGCATGTGTTTGGACTGTTGGGGAAACCGGAGCACCCGGAGGAAACCCACACCAACACAGGGAGAACATGCAGACTCCACACAGGAATGCCAACTGACCCAGCCAAGACTTGAACCAGCGACATTCTTGCTGTTAGGCGACCAACTGCGCCACCATTACGCCTCAATGTAACATTCATTCATTCATTTTCTTTTTGGCTTAGTTGCTTTATTATTCTGGGGTCACTACAGTGTAATGAATCGCTAAATTATCCACCATATGTTTTTACGCAGCGGTTGCCATTCCAGCCGCAACCCATCACTGGGAAACACCCATACACTATGGCCTTTGTTGATCAATTCCCCTATAGAGTATGTGTTTGGATTGTGGGGGAAACCGGAGCACTCGGAGGACGACACGAGGAGAACATGCAGACTCCACAATTGTCCCAGCTAGGGCTCGAACCAGCGACCTTCTTGCTGTGAGGTGATCGTGCTCCTCACTGCGCCACCATTACGCCTCAATGTAACATGTTATTTGTATTTATATATGGTTTTATTGATGGTAAAAGTTGTCAGTAAAAATAAAAGTATCTTCTGTTGCTTCTGTTGTGCTGATGTATTTGTGATGATGATGCTGGTGTGTGTGTGTGTACCGTCGCAGGTGTCGTATCATGTGTTGGAGTGTGTGCTGGTTTGCTGGGGGAAGGCTGAGCACCAGCATCTTCAGTCGCTCCACTCTCTCCAGATGATCTGCTATTTCTGCGAGACGAACACACAGTGAGTGTTTATTATGAGGATGAGTGGATTACAGTGTGTGTGTGTGTATCTTTGTGTTTGTTTGTTTGTTTGTTATTACATGTCAGTGTTTGAGTTTGTGTTTGGATTGCAATAAATGTGCCTATGTGTTTGTTTGCGTGTGTTTGAGTTTGTTTGTGCACTGTGTTTGCATATATGTGTCTGTGTTTTTGTCTACAGTATGCATGTGTGTGTGTGTGTGTGTGTGTGCATGCATGTGTACATGTATGCTTTGTGTGTGTGCACTGTATATGTGCATGTGTATATTATGCTTGTGTACAATTTGTGTGCATGTGTTTGTGCGTATGCATGTGTATTTTTTGTGTATGTTTGTGCGTGTATGTTTTTGTCTACAGTATGCATGTGTATGTATGGTGCTGTGTGTGTGTGTGTGTGTGTGTTACTCAGGCTGACACTCACTGATGCTGTCTACAAAGTCGTGGAATGCGCTGAAGGGCACGAGGGGTTCGGGCAGCTCTCTGAAGAACAGCTTCAGCGCTCCGGTGATGACGTGAATATCCTCCCACTGCGGGTCATCTAGATCCAGACGCTCTGGAGGAAACACACAAAGTCTGTGTTACACACACACACACACACACCAGAACATCTGCAGAAGGAGACAACGCTTAACAGGAGAAGGTGAGCACACACATCAGCAGATCAGTCAAAACAGCAGATCATGAAATCAGCAGATTGTTCACATAAGCAGATCAGCAGATAGATCTTTGAATCAGCAGATCATCAAATCAGCAAATAAATCAGCAGATCATTAAATCAGGAGATCATGGTGTCAGCATGATCATGAAATCAGCAATTAAATCATGAAATCAGCAGATCATGAAATCAGCAATTAGATCATGAAATCGTCAATTAAATCATGAAATCAGCAGATTATAAAAAATCAGCAAATAGATCATAAAATTAGCAGATCATGAAGTCCGCAAATAGATTATGAAATCAGCAGATCATGAAGTCAGCAAATAGATTATGAAATCAGCAGATCATGAAGTCAGCAAATAGATTATGAAATCAGCAGATCATGAAGTCAGCAAATAGATTATGAAATCAGCAGATCATGAAGTCAGCAAATAGATTATGAAATCAGCAGATCATGAAGTCAGCAAATAGATTATGAAATCAGCAGATCATGAAGTCAGCAAATAGATTATGAAGTCAGCAGATCATGAAGTCAGCAAATAGATTATGAAATCAGCAGATCATGAAGTCAGCAAATAGATTATGAAATCAGCAGATCATGAAGTCAGCAAATAGATCATGAAATCAGCAGATCATGAAGTCAGCAAATAGATTATGAAATCAGCAGATCATGAAGTCAGCAAATAGATCATGAAATCAGCAGATCATGAAATCATCAAATATATCATGAAATAAGCAGATCATGAAATCAATAAATCATCAAATAGATCATGAAGTCAGTAGATCATGAAGTCAGCAAATAGATGATAAAAATCAGCAAATCATGAAATCAGCAAATAGATCATGAAAGCAGCAAAATTATCATGAAATCAGCAAATCATCAAATAGATCATGAAATCAGCAGATCATGAAATCATCAAATAGATCATGAAATCATCAAATAGATCATGAAATCAGCAGATCATGAAGTTAGCAAATAGATTATGAAATCAGCAGATCATGAAGTCAGCAAATATATCATGAAATCAGCAGATTATGAAGTCAGCAAATAAATCATGAAATCAGCAGATCATATAGTCAGCAGATCATGAAGTCAGCAAATAGATCATGAAATCAGCAGTTCATGAAGTCAGCTAATAGATCATGAAATCAGCAGATCATGAAATCATCAAATAGATCATGAAGTCAGCAGTTCATGAAGTCAGCAATTAAATAATCAAATCAGCAGATCATGAAATCAGCAGATCATGAAGTCAGCAAATAGATCATGAAATCAGCAGATCATGAAGTCAGCAAATGGATCATGAAATCAGCAGATCATGAAATCAGCAGATCATGAAGTCAGCAAATAGATCATAAAAATCAGCAGATCATGAAGTCAGCAAATGGATCATGAAATCAGCAGATCATGAAATCATCAGATCATGATTTCAGCAAATAGATCATGAAATCAGCAGATCATGAATTCATCAAATATATCATCAAATCAGCAGATCATGATTTCAGCAAATAGATCATGAAATCAGCAGATTATTCAAATCAGCAAATAAATCATCAACTCAGCAGATCATCAAATCAGTAATAAATGTGGAATACAGTCATTGCTTCATGTCAGTTGTGCTGAAGCTGGAGAAGTTGTTTTGAGGCTCTTTCCAGGATCTGAAGTAGACACTTTCAGGGCTGAAGCGAGATCAGAGTGTCAGTGAGAGATCAGCAGCAGCAGAGCAGATCTGAGATCAGTGTGAAGGAGCCGGTTCCTCAACACTAGACACACACACACACACACACACACCTTGAACCAAAGCCTCAGGGAACAGATAACGTCCATCTGTGGTCACCGCTCGCTCTGAAACAACCACAGCAGTTACACACACACACACAGAACATATACAGAACACTCATTCACCCTCACACACACACACACTTTCTTACCATAATTTCACATACACTCTCATGAAGGACTGATGATAACATGCTAACACACACACACACACACACACACACACAACCCACAAACATACACTCACTTAAAGTACCATCTAATGACATCATACAGACACACACACTCACACACACACACTCACACAAACAAACACCATAAACAGAATACACACACACAGATACACACAGGTTGATGATGTCACACACAGGTCTATCTTTGTAAACTTCTGCTGAACATTTTCTGGAGCTCAGTACAGTTTCTTTGGTAAAGGGAAAATGTGGTATAAAACACACACGAGCATCATCTGATCAATCATTAGACAATTACAAAAGAAAACCACTATTTCCTCCGGGTGCTCCGGTTTCCCCCACAGTCCAAATACGTGTGCTATAGGGAAATTGATTAACTAAATTGGCCGTAATGTATGAGTGTGTGTGTGTGTGTGTGAATGGGTGTTTCCCAGTACTAGGTTGCAGCTGGAAGGGCATGCGCTGTGTAAAACATAAAGTTAGTGGTTCATTCCGCTGCGTCATCCCCTGATGAATGACATAGCCAAAGGAAAATAAATGATTGAATATGATCCCAAATCCACAGTAATAGCATGTCAATATTAATTTAATATTTGATCAAATCACAAAAAGCTTTTATAATGAATTTGACACATGTAAAATGAGTTTAATAAATATGTTTAATACATTGCCATGTCATAATTATTGTAAATATTGCAAAAATCTATAATATTTTTATTCTTACTGTCTATAGAACTATTGCATGTTCTCCCCGTGTTGGCGTGGGTTTCCTCCGGGTGCTCCGGTCCAAACACATGCGCTATAGGGGAATTGGTAAAGCTAAAATTGTCTATAGTGTATGTGTGTTAATGTGAGTCTATGCATATTTTCCAGACATGGGTTGCGGCTGGAAGGGCATTGGCTGTGCAAAACATATGCTGGATAAGTTGGCGGTTCATTCCACTGTGGCGACCCCTGATTAATAAAGGGACTAAGGCGAAAAGAAAATGAAAGACTGAATGAATGTCTATAGAGCTATGGCTGCGTCTACTACTCAGTAGGCTCTGCATTTCAATTTAAAGCACTACTCGACTGTTGGAATAGTGCGCTCTCTACAGTATGAATGTGAGTGGTATGAATGGAACTCAGACGTACTACATCCGCCATATTGTCACCATCATGTGACCTACTGTACCCATGTCAGTTGTGTCGCTTCACTTCAATGAAAGAATCTTCAGAATCTTGCCGGAAGTAGTAGGTCATCCGGGTACTTCTCACATACTGTTTTGGATTTTTAGGAGATTTCAGCATACTATATAGTAAAGAAGTATGTGATTTCGGACAGCCAATGCCTGTTATGGGAAGCTGATGCAAAAATGTGGTCACGATATTATACACAACATGTATTTTTATTTGATCAGTTTATTTTAGCTGTTTATTGCCAGGAAATAAAACAATCTTGCATCTTGTGTTTAGACAGTGAGGTGTCAGATGCTCAGAGTATGAGATGATGTTGATGTGTTATTGACTCTCTCTCACCGTGATTGACAGCAAAGCGCAGTTTCTGAATGACGGCCAGATTCCCACTCACTCTGTAAATGCCATCAGTCTCCAGCCCTGAACACACACACACACACACACACACACGAATGCATCATTTCCGGCAGTGCCTGAATGTCCAGCAGTTGTTTTGATTGAGTTTCTGAAATTAGTCAAACAGTATAATTCTGCAAATTGACACTCTTTATTGATAATTCTTACGTCACATAGACCATGACATTTGTAGTTCAGTTTACCTGTTCGTGTTTACCTCTTTATTTTGAATTTGTAGGGTTTTGTTGACATTTTTGCAACCAGACCCTATTCATTTACACACAATGATTCACTCTCTCAATCTAGTTAGCTAGCATGAGTAAACAAATGCATCTTTGCTATGGTATATTTCATATACACTCACCGGCCACTTTATTAGGTACACCTGTCCAACTGCTTGTTAACGCAAATGTCTGCTCAGCCAGTCTCATGGCAGCAGCTCGCTGCATTTAGGCATGTAGACATGGTCAAGATGATCTGCTGCAGTTCAGAGCGAGCATCAGAATGGGGAAGAAAGGGGATTTAAGAGAGTTTGAACGTGGCATGGTTGTTGCTGCCAGACGGGCTGCTCAGAGTATTTCAGAAACTGCTGATCTACTGGGATTTTCACGCACAACCATCTCTAGGGTTTACAGAGAATGATCCAACACAAAGGAAATATCCAGTGAGTGACAGTTCTGTGGAGGCAAATTCCTTGTTGATGAGGCCAGAGGTCAGAGGAGAATGGCCAGACTGGTTCCAGCTGATAGAAAGGCAACAGTAACTCAAATAAGCACTCGTTACAACCGAGCTCTGCAGAAGAGCATCTCTGAACACACAACACGTCCAACCTTGAGGCGGATGGGCTACAGCAGCAGAAGAGCACACCGGGTGCCGCTCCTGTCAGCTAAGAACAGGAAACTGAGGCTACAATTCACACAGACTCACCAAAACTGGACAATAGAAGATTGGAGAAACGTTGCTGCTCTGATGAGTCTCCATTTCTGCTGACACATTCAGATGCTCGACTCAAACAACATGAAAGCATGGATCCATCTTGCCTTGTATCAGCGGTTCAGGCTGGTGGTGGTGGTGTAATGGTGTGGGGGAGATTTTCTTTGGGTCCATTAGTACCAGTTGAGCATCAACGCCACAGCCTACCTGAGTATTGCTGCTGACCATGTCCATCCCTTTATGAGCACAGTGTCTCCATCTTCTGATGGCTACTTCCAGCAGGATAACGCAGCATGTCATAAAGCTCAATCATCTCAGACTGGTTTCTTGAACATGACGATGAGTTCACTGCACTCAAATGGCCTCCACAGTCACCAGAGCTCAATCCAATAGAGCAGCTTTGGGATGTGGTGAACGGGAGATTGGCATCATGGATGTGCAGCCGACAAATCTGCAACAACTGTGTGATGCTATCATGACAATATGGAGCAAAATCTCTGAGGAATATTTCCAGTAGCTTGTGGAATCTATGACATGAAGGATTAAGGCAGCTCTGAAGGCAAAAGGGCTCCAACCAGGTTCTAGTAAGGTGTACCTAATAAAGTGGCCAGTGAGTGTATTCGTTGATTGAGTGAACACACCTTTCCTCTCCACGGCTTCAGTGCATTTTCTGACGAACTGGGGAACGGTGCATTTCTCTCTTTCACACAGCAGCTCCAAACTGCAGCCGAACACCTGATCTGCACACACACACACACACACACACACACACACACACACACATTTGATTATTTTAATTTGGATTGACTAATACTGATTAAAACAACACAGCATCCAAATAATCAGTTTTATGTTTCACATTACAAACAACGTGCAGATAAAAAACGACTTAATATCTTCTACAGCACATAAATAATCAATATAGGTCACTTTTACCAATCAGTTGGATATTTGCATACTAAGGATATAGATGACATGGTCTTTTCCAAACATGTAAACAACCTGTTATTACTGACACAACTGTGTTTAGAGTCTTTGTTATTTTAGCATGTTGTAATCCTCCTACCATGAGTTAAAACAACCAACATTGTGTTGTAGCCACACATTTACAAAGCATTTGCTAAAGGTTGATATTTGAGCAATGTCCCGGAGTAGCACAAGTTTATATACAGTATGCATTAAAACAGCTACCTACTTCCAAAATCTGAATGTTTTTAGACACTTCATACACAGCTACAAAATCAGGAGTGTTTAGGGAACACACACAGACTCACTCAAATTGGTTTTTGAAAGATGCTGTACATTTTTGCTACATTTTTTTCATGCTAAAGCATGAAAATAGCACAATATATTAGCAGATATTTAAGAAACTTTCTGAGTGAGCATCTGTAAAACAATGCTAGAGTCAGTCATTCATGCAGGCACACTACCTGACAAAGGTCTTGTGGCCTATCCAAGTTTTAGGAACAGTAATAAATAACTTGACTTCTAGTTGATGATTTGGTGTCAGAAGTGTCTCTATGAAAGGTAAAGGCCTCTAGATTTTGCTGATTTGAGCACAATGAAATCTGATCATGCCTTGATTATTAATGATTTGATTAGGACAGTAAGCTCTGACTCTGCTCTGACTAAAGTCTCATCACTGAACAGAAATAATGTCCAGTATAGAATATAAAGTCCTGCTGCAGTGGAGACAGAATGAATATTGTGTCTGACTCCATCATGAGCTTGGAGGACTGCATCCATACATCTCTGACATGACTCAAATCACTGATTAATAAAGTCATCTGGAATGAAGAAGAAAGCCTTCAGCAGGACTCCCAGAGTTCATCAAGAGTCTTTGTGTTCATCTTCAACACCTCCTCCTTCATCAGCTCAATAATGGTCATGTCTGGTGACTGGGCTGGCCAATCCTGGAGCACTCTTTGCTTTCAGGAGCTTTGATGTGGAGGCTGAAGTATGAGCAGGAGCGCTATCCTGCTGGAGAATTGTCCCTCTCCTGTGGTTTGTAATGTAATGGGCAGCACAGATGTCTTGACACCTCAGGCTGTTGATGTTGCAGATCTCTCCATACTGAATGAACCCCAAACCATGATTTCTCCTTCACCAAACTTGACTGATTTCTGTGAAAATCTTTAGTCCAGTGGGTCTTCTGCAGTATTGGTGATGATTGTGATGCAGATCAACAGATGATTAATCATAAAAATCCACCTTCTGACACTTTTACACATCATCAACTCGAAGTCAAGTTACTCTTTGTTGCTCTTACAACTGAGATCCACCACAAGACTTTGTGTCAGGTAGTGTATATTATGCAGGTGCACTCCTCTACAATAAAGATGCTGACCTTTAATGAGCCCTTTCTCCTGCAGCGTCTGCAGTGGCGGTCGTCTGAGGATCAGCTTCTTCAAGCGGCTCTTCACGCGCTTGTGTTCTGAGTTCTCCAGGTTTGAGGTGGATCGAGGAACTGTGGATATGAAGATGTGGAAGAAGACTTATTCTGAATGAAGTAAGCTGTTTACTCCTGTTTTAGACTTCTGATTTATTTCTCAATGGGTAAATGACTAGGAATAACAAACAGCAGTGAAGAATCAAACGAGGTGCTCTACACACAAGCATGTTTACGATGAGACATAAAGTATATGCATACAGTTACAGTCACAATTATTCGTCCTCCTGTTGTTATTTTTTTTTCCTCTTTATCAAATATTTCCCAAATGATGTTGAACAGATTCAGGAATTTTTCACAGTATTTCCTATAATGTTTTTTCTTCTGGAGTAAGTCTTGTTTGTTTTATTCGGGCTAGAATAAAAGCAGTTTTTAATTGTTTTAAAGCCATTTTAGGGTCAATATTATTAGCCCCTTAAAGCAATACTTGTTTTGGATTGTCTCCAGAACAAACCACTGTTATACAATGACTTGCCCAATTACTTGCCTAATTAAAACTTAATTAACCTAACTAATTTAGTGAAATAATTACATATATAATTTCTTTACATATATAATTTATGTTTTTACATTGTAAGATGCATTCTGAGGGATCAGGTTTGACTGCCTGTGTGTAAGAGACAGTATTGTTTCTCTGAAGTAATGGAAATTATAAGCGCTAGGCACATCATGTCTGACTGCCTATGTGTGCAATACGGTATCATGTCTCCAAACTAATGCATATTGTCAGTTCCAAGCACAGCTGTGTCTTTTGCCTAACAAATGGCCGGATGATACTTGCAGGCTAGGCCCGGAAAACAACAAACTAAGCGTGTGCTGACACTGTGTACAGTTGCCTTGAACTGGGCCAAAGCATGCTTGTCCCCCCTCCTGTCTTCACATTGCATTGGAGCCTGGACACGCTAACGTCACCGATGATGCGCTGTTCAGTAAGCGCTCTCGCTCAGCACAGTGGAGATTTCTTTAGTTATATCGGTTTAGTCGTTTGGGATGCGGTGACATGATATTTTGTGGAAGTCGCATGTGAACCGCACCTGAGCCTGATTCAGAGCACTCGCACTTCTCAGGGCCTACTCACACTATGCCATCCATACCGTGCCCAGGCCCGTTTTCCGGATCGTTTGAGAAGTGTGAGTGCGCTGAATCGCGCTCAAGCACGGTTCACTTGGCCGGCCCTGGCTCGGTTGGAAGAGGTGTGCCTGAGCGCGGATCACTTGGGCTTTGGCGCGGTACGCTTGTGTGTGAGTGCAAAACGCGCCAAAGCCCGAAACTGAAAGCGAGACGTGACTTTTAAGGGGCTGTTTCATATGGATTTATTAATCATTCTTACTGTTCAGTGAACGCAAACTGCCGTAGTTTATTAAAGACGAGAACTCCTCACAGCACCACAGCTGCACCTTCAGCAGACCTCCTCATTCCTGCAGCACGAGGGCTTTATGATTGTTTATGAGCGCCAAAAGTGGCGGATCTGTCCGGTGAAATATCTGACTGCGTGTCACCGCATCCCTAACGACTGTTTGGCGAAATATTTGACTGCATGTCACTGCATATCAAACCACTGACACGATATAACTGGAGAAATCTCCACTGTGCTGAGTGAGAGAGCGCTTCTCACTGAACAGCACAGCAGCGATGACGTAAGCGTGGGCATGGTTCAGATAGCATAGTGTGAGTACGCCCTTATACTAAAACTCAGATGGCAGTTTTTATTTCTACTACTACTAGTGAAGATTTAGAAAAACTTGTTGATGCTTTTATCAGCAGCAGGGTGGATTACTGTAATGGACTCCTCACTGGTCTTCCTAAAAAGACAGTCAGACAGTTGCAGCTCATCCAGAACGCTGCAGCCAGAATCCTAACCAGAACCAGGAAATCAAAGCACATCACACCTGTCCTCAGGTCTCTACACTGGCTGCCAGTTACATTTAGAATAGATTTTAAAGTATTTTTACTGGTCTATAAATCACTAAATGGCCTAGGACCTAAATACATCACAGATATGCTCACTGAATACAAACCTAACAGATCACTCAGATCTTTAGGATCATATAAACTAGAAGTTCCAAGAGTTCAGTCAAAGCAGGGTGAATCTGCCTTCAGCCACTATGCCCCCCGCTGCTGGAATCAGCTTCCAGAAATGATCAGATGTGCTCCAACATTAGGCACATTCAAATCAAGACTGAAAACACATCTGTTTAGCTGTGCCTTTACTGAATGAGCACTGTGCTGCGTCCGACAGATCGCACTATTATGTTTTTCTCTTCTTCTTCATTCTTTATATCACATTTTACCTGTTTTTATGTTTTGTTTTGTTTTTACGCATTTTTATTATTTGTTTTTATTTTTATTTTACTTGTTTCTTTTATTCTTGTTTATGTAAAGCACTTTGAATTGCCACTGTGTATGAAATGTGCTATATAAATAAACTTGCCTTGCCTTGCCTAATAAGCACTGCCCACTAATTTGTGTATTTAATTGAGTGCCACCTGTAGAAGTCAAGTTTTTTTTTTTATGAACGACACAGCAATGGCGAGTTCTCATTAAAGAGAAAATACCCCGAACTTTGTCCTGTTTGTTTCTTCTTTAATTCACAACACTAGTTAAGCCTTTAAATGTCACTTTCAGCTGAATAAATACTACAGTAGTATCTTGAAAAATATCTACACTGTAAAACCCAAAAAGTGAAGGTAACTCTCAAACTAGAGGTCTGCTTTCCGAATAAAGAGCGGGAGCGGTCGGTAGCGGGTTTAATCTGGGACGGGAGCGGGCCGTCTAACAATATCGCTCCCGACTCCCGAGCGTGCACGCGTATGTATGTGTGTAAATGAAATAGCACGATGCTGTGTTTAGCTTGTTAGTTGCTGTGTGTGTATGTGTGTGCGCACGCGCGCGAATGAGAGAGAGAGAGCTTTGCCTGTGTGTGTGTTTATACAGACAGCTTGTTATAGGCTGTCTGGACTCTGTATAGCTGGTTGGTTTTCGATTTCTTTCTCCTCCCCGCTCTTTAGCAGGATCGGGCGCGGCGGGTAGATAACGGGGCGGGTCGGGCAGCAGGACAACAAATGCTGAATGTAAGCGGGAGCGGTCGGGCTCGGGCTAAAACCTGGCGGGTGCGGGTGGCAGCGGGATTCAAAATTTAGTCCTGCGCAGGTCTCTAACTCAAACCATTTAAGGAAACCGATTGCAAAAAAGCATTTAAGCTCAAAAACTAATCCTAATGAGTTCTGTGAACTTAATCCATTTGAGTAAATGAAGTAATTTGAGCACAGTAAAACCCAATAAATGATAAGAACTCAAACCAACTGAGTACAGTAAACCCAATAAGTTTAGGCAACTCCAACCGCTTGAGGAAACCGATTGATCCAAACCATTCAGTTAAAAACTAATCTATATGAGTACTGTGAACTTACTCCATTTAAGTTGAAGTAATGAGATATTTAATGAACTCATAACCTTCAGCACTGAGTTTAAAACTCTTTTCAAATGAGTAGAATTAACTTTCAGTCAGTTTTGAGTTAACGACACTCATTTCATTTCATAAAGTGGACTGTTGGGTTTTACAGTGTAGTCAAATATTATGTACTGTCAGAAATGAGTTATTAAAACTATCATGATTAGAAACGTGTTGAACAAATCTGCTCTCTGATAAACAGAATCTGGGGAAAGAATATACAGAAGGGTGAATAATTCTGACTTTAACAGTATATAATAAGAATATTGAGCTGTTTTTATGGCTGATAAAGGCCTGTTCACTCTAAGTAAAATAACTAATAAATATTTTTTTTCACCTACATGTCTCACAGTCTGCTTTGCAGAAACTAAATCTTGGCTCTCTCTTAACTTTCTCAAATTAAATAGTTTAAAAACTGAGGTTTTGCTTGTTGGGAACAAATCAACACTCTCCAAAACTGACAGCTTTTCTCTTACTATTGATGACTGTTCAATTGATCCCTCCAAACAGGTTAACGCCCCATTCACATGAGGCTTCAGCATCAACGCTTGACTGAAGGCGTGTCTGAAGTTGGGGCTGACGCGATCGTCATAGCAGCGTCAGCCAATGAAATTCAGTCAGCAATAGGCCACTGTCTATCTGGTGTATTTGCATACAGCAATCTGATTGGCTGACGCTTCAGTTGGCACTGGAAAAGTTGAACTAGTCCCAACTTCTGCAGCGAGCAACGGCTCTAAAGCGGTGCCGACGGATCTACAATGCAGTTCGGCAACGCCTGACGTCACTCATTCAAAGTGAATGGGAAGCATTGGCGCTGAAGCCCCGTATGAATGGGGCGCAAGAGTCTGGGTGTCATCCTTGACAGCACCCTATCTTTTGATTCTCACATCAAAACATCGGTCTGCTTACTTCCACCTACGTAACATTAACCGTCTCCGCCATTCTCTTACCCCTCACTCCTCCCTCCACTTGTCTTTTCTCTGCTCGTCTATCGTCTATGGGCAATAGAGCATTCACTACCACCCGCCATCAGAAACGTTGACTCCCTCACACAAATCAAATCAAGACTCAAAGCCCACTTATATGAGATGGTGTTTAATACTTAATCAAATAATTTTATCTGCAATATTGCTGTGTATGTATTTGTTTAATTGAATGGTCTCCGTGAGTTGCCAGAAAGGTGCCTTTAAATAAAATGTATTATCATTATTCTACATTTCCAAGCAGTTTATCCAAAACCTAAACACTTTCAGTGCTTGAAGACACTAGATTTAGCATTTTTAAGTATTTCCAGCACCAGTATAAACCCTGGGTCAGACTTACGTGAGGCCTTGATTCCTCCGCGCATCTCGTCCTCGTCTCCGCTGTGATCCAACAACTCGACAGACCCGGCTCTCCTCAGAGAATACAGCAGCACATTATCCAGAGGGTTCTCTTTGTCCTGCACAGCGCATTAGCAAACATCCCAGGAGACACGTTTAGCATCTGACTTTCACTGATCAAAATGGCGGTAAAAAATGGTATCTAGGCAGTTGCTAAGGTGTTGTAGGTGGTTGCTATACAGTCGCTTGGGTGTTCTGAGTGGTGTCTAGGTGGTTGCTAAAGTGTTGCAATGTGGTTGCGTGGGTGATCTAGTGAGTTACTAGGCTGTTGCTATAGCTGAGGTGTTTTGAGTGGTTACTAGGCTGTTAATATGGTGTTGTAGGTGGTTAATAAGCTGTTGCTTGTATGTTTTGAGTGGTTTCTAGGTGGTTGCTAAGGTGTTGCAATGTGGTTCAATCCAGGTGGTTACTAGGCTGTTCTGGGTCATTGCTACACTGTTGCTGTATCTAAGGTGTTCTGGGTCGTTACTAGGCAGTTGCTAAGGTGTTGTGGGTGGTTACAATGCAGTTGCTTGTGTGTTTTGATTGATTTCTAGGTGGTTGCTAAGGTTTTGCTATGTTGTTGCTGGGGTAAAGCAGGTGGTTGCTAGGCTGTTCTGGGCCATTGGTAGTCTGTTGCTGTAGCTGAGGTGTTTTGAGTGGTTACTAGGCTGTTGATATGGTGTTGTAGGTGGTTACTAAGCTGTTGCTTGGATGAATTAAGTGGTTTCTAGGTGGTTGCTAAGGTGTTGCAATGTGGTTGCTTGTGTAATCCAGGTGGTTGCTAGGCTGTTCTGGGCCATTGCTACATTGTTGCTGTATCTAAGTTGTTGTGGGTGGTTACTATGCAGTTGCTTGTGTGTTTTGATTGATTTCTAGGTGGTTGCTAAGGTTTTGCTATGTTATTGATGGGATAAACCAGGTGGTTGCTAGGCTGTTCTGGGCAATTGCTAGGCTCTTGATGTAGCTAAGATGTTTTGAGTGGTTAATAGACTGTTGTTATGGTGTTGTAGGTGGTTACTAAGCTGCTGCTTGGGTGTTTTGAGTGGTTTCTAGGTGGTTGCTAAAGTGTTGCAATGTGGTTGCTTGGGTAATCCAGGTGGTTGCTAGGCTGTTCTGGGTCATTGCTAAACTGTTGCTGTATCTAAGGTGTTCTGGGTGGTTACTAGGCAGTAGCTTAGGCACTTTGAATGATTGCTAGGTGGTTGCTAAGGTGTTGCAGTGTGGTTGCTTGGGTAATCCGGATGGTTGCTAAGCTGTTCTGGGCCATTGCTAGGCTGTTGCTGTAGCTAAGGTGTTCTGGTTTGTTAATAGGTTGTTGATGTTGTGTTGAAGGTGGTTACTAAGCTGTTGCTTGGATGGTTTGAGTGGTTTCTAGGTGGTTGCTAAGGTGTTGCAATGTGGTTGTTTGGGTGATCTAGGTCATTGCTACACTGTTGCTGTAGCTAAGGTTGTCTAGGTGGTTTCTATGCAGTTTGCTTGGTAGTTCTGAGTGGTTGCTAAGGGTGTCCAGTACTTTTCATTTGTGTGTGTGTGTGTGTGTGTGTGTGTGTGTGTGCGCGCACGTGTGTGTGTGTGTGTGTTTGATAGAGATTGTGTGCATGCCTAAGAAAGAAAGTGTGTGTGTGTGTGTGCGCGTGTACATGTGTGTGTGTGTGTGTGTGTGTGCGCGTGTACATGTGTGTGTGTGATGTTTTATTTTTATTTTTTTGAGTCTCACCAGTCTGTCGATGACGTTCTGGATGGTTCTGTACCATTCTCTAATGAGGGAGTCCGTCTCCGACTGCAGCAAGAACTCATTTCCTGTTATCGTCCTCAACTACGTGACCATAAAACACACACAAAGCTTCTTCAACATTTAAATTTATAACAGAGGAAGTAAAGGAGGAACTACAAGCTGAATGTTACCACCACACATTAGCACACACATATAGTAGCACACAAACACTGATTCATTATTAATATAGTATCTGTTGCTTTCTTTAATTTTAGTTTCGTTGCATGATCGTTACATGACTCTCTGGAATACTGGATTCTGATTGGTCGATCCCAAAACTGCAAAAGCAATCAATTTAACACAGGCTCAACTGGATAATACCAATCTAATCTACATTACAATATGACAATATATATATGACACAGGACCAGAACACCAGTCATAAGAGAAATCGAGATTTACACATTACCTACATGTTGATTAAATAAGCCTTCAACTGATTTCTGGAGTGCAATATTTGGCAGAGATGCAACTATTTCAATATTTAAAGCCCAAATTAAGGGGGTGGCATGGTGGCCCAGTGGTTAGCACTGTGGAGTCACAGCAAGAAGGTTGCTGGTTAGAGTTCTGGCTGGACCATTTGGCATTTCTGTGAGGAGTTTGCATGTTCTCCCTGTGTTGACGTGGGTTTCCTCCGGGTGCTCTGGTTTCTCCCACAGTCCAAACACATGCGCTATAGGGGAATTGATGAACTAAATTGTATAATTGTGGTGTATAAGTGTGTATGGGTGTTTTCCAGTACTGGGTTGCAGCTTGTACTGTATATATACATATTAGATCAGTGTTTCGTGTCTAATAGCTAGTTTTGAGGCCAGTAGCTGTGTAATAATCAGGATAATGTACATCCAGCTGGTTGTTATTGGCTTCAGTCTTCTACAACAGCTGCTGATATTCCTGTCAGGTTTCATTCAGCTGGATGTACATTACCCCATATACATTTGAGCTTATTTGAAGTCTTTGTGTCTTTGTGTCTCTAAGTCACCTTAAAGACGTTTTTTTTGCTGGACAGATCATTGGCCCACTGAAGCTGAGCTCCTCTCAGATCCACGCTGCTCTCTGGACGACTGTTCCCCGGTTTCTGCATATAAACACAATTGAAGTTACAATTATTAGCCCTTCTGAATTATTAGCAACAGTTCATCTTTACTTCTCTAGCGCTTTTACAGTGTTGATTGTGTCGCAGCAGCTAAACACAGGAGTTCTAGTAAATGTAAACAGTGTACAGAACCGGCGCTACGGGGGGGGGGGGGGGGGGCAAAGGCTGGCATTGCCCCCTCAGAAAGAGTTTGTGCCGCCCCAGTTTTCATAAGGGATTGTTCACTCAAACTGAAAATTCTCTCTGTCATTAATTATTAACACTCACGTCGTTGCAACCTTCAGAACACACATTTAAATATTTTAAAATATATGACATAGCAATTGAATTATGAAAATTGTGAGATTAAAGCTAGTCCTATAGTTCAGAGATCCGGTCCCCGCGTCAGGTCTGGTGCGCCCGTAAATAGCCTTTAAAACGCGCACACGGCGATGGAGGCGCACTCAACTCACAAGGGAGAAATTGGGTGACATGATAGGAGCAGCTTAATTCATTACATGTTTTAGTTAACTAATTATTTAAACACAACTCTCTTGAGCTCTAAAAGGAAAAAACACATAAGAAATTTGCTGTTAAATTAATTTTAGCAGAGACGCAACTGCCAGTCATTTATTAGTTATTCGGGAAGATGTAGCCTAATAAAAATGTTTTAATAAAAATAAATAGTTTACTGCACAGTCCCACAGTCTGCTACACTATAAATAATATTTTAATTTATTTATTAATATTATCATTAATATTATTACAATTAAGCTAAAATTGACAAAACGCAGAACCCTTTGAAAGTTTGCTTTCATTTTGCTAAAAAGCGCACTTTTACAGTTGCGTAGAGAAACATCCCATTATGCAGCAGCAGTCAAGGTATAACACATAATAAATGCCTTTTGCGTTTAAAGATGATCCGCCTGCGAAGTCAAGTTTGCAGTGTTATTAATGGAATAGGTATAGTGCTTAAGTGGATTTACCGCGGATCAACCGAGAAACCTCGTGCGCTGCAGGTAGGCAGAATGATAATCTTGTAAAAATATGTAGTTTAGGCTATACTGCTATTTGCTCATCCAAAATTAAACAACATAAAATATATTGTAGATCTATTTTAAGAGCTAAAATACAACATATCGAGTTTGTTTTGACTTGTAACTCATGGCCCTTAAATGAAAATAACCTGAAAACAAGCTATTAAAAAAGGCTCAATAAATAAAATAATTAATAAATAAAATGACGGGTAGGCCAGTAACCTAATGGTTTATGATGGTTTACAATATATCACGAAAAAAGCACACTTATGATAGCCTAAGATAAATCTTTGTTTTTACATTTAAAATGATTAAAAAAAGTTATATAGCATATTGAGTTGCGTGTTGTCCGTGCCAAAATTTAACCAATTTCCACGGTAATAACTGTGAATTTTGGCATCTTTTTTAGGTATTTTTCGGGCTACACTAATGCCTTAAAATGTAAATAAGTAATTGTTTTAAATGACATTAAATTGTAACATTTAGCTTTTCCCTAACACTGATGTTGGTTGGATAATATATAGGCTACGTGAAGCGTGATTACTCGGTTAAGCTGATTTCACTATATTTATTTACCGGTTACGAATAGTCTGATCGTGGGTCAGCTTGCATGTGTGGGCATAATTTGACGTCTTTACCTAAAACTTTAAACATTCATAGGCCTGTTATTTGAAATAAAAGGGAAATAAGGAGAATAACATATGATTTAAAGGCACTCGTTTGGCACTGAAGCCATCATCCGTCTGCATTAATAAGCGGTATGCATTACCATCGTTAATAAAATTCGTAATAGCGAAACTGCATATTGTTATTACTATTAAAACGTAGCCTATATTACTGCCTTAGGTCAGTAACTTAGGCAGTAATGCAAAGTAATAATAAATGTGAATAAATAGCCTAAATGAAAGAAACAAGAGACCAAAATCAGTCACCAGGTCTAGTGCCCCCCTATGGATTTAAAGTGCCCCCTCAGTTTTGACATCCTGGCGCCGGGCCTGACAGTGTAGTTCAGGTTTCAGAGTTGAGCTTCGGTTTAGCTCAGTTCAGTGTGGTTTAATTTTCACAGCTGAAAGTCCAAACACTGAAGAGCAAATCCATCCATGCGCAGCTCCACAAGCACCAAACAGTGGCGACAGTGAAGGAACAAACTTCACCAACTGACCAAAGTGGAGGAAAAAAACGTGGAGAGAAACCAGGCTCAGTTCTCCTCTGGCCAAACGTCTTGTGCAGAGCTGCAGTCTAGGCGCCGGAGGCTGGAGAACGCTGGACGTCCACGGTGAAGAAGCTGCAGGTGTGAGTAAGGCACCAGCATGTGATCATGCTGGCCTACGGGATCAATGCGGAGACTCGTCTGTCACTGGGGTCTTTCAGGAATCAGTCTCTCCACTCCTCATGACCACCACAGCATCTGCTCAGGATACGGCCTGGTCCAGGATTACGTCCCATTCATGCAAGGCGTCAGCTTCAACGCTTCCCATTCACTTTGAATGGGTGATGTCAGGCGTTGACAAACTGCATTATGGATCCGTCGGCGGAAGCGTCAGCCAATCGGATCGCTGTATGCAAATACACCAGCTCAGGCAGTGGCCTATTGCTGACTAATTTCATTGGCTGATGCTGCTGTAATGATCGCGTCAGCCCCAACTTCAGACACGCCCCCTGTCAAGCATTGACGCTGAAGCCCCGTATGAACAGGGGTGTTATGGAGACCTCTAGAAGTCCTCTATGGTTGGCATCATCTCTTCGTATCTGTTGATCCTTGAGGTTTATAGCCTCCCTGTATTTTTTTCCCAATTTCTGTTTATTGTTAAGATTTTTTTCCAATACATTTCTAATCATGATCATTTTAATAACTCGTTTCTAATAACTGATTTATTTTGTCTTTGCCATGATGACAGCACATAATATTAGACCAGGGTTTTTCAAAGTCTAAGTAAGTGGGCCTCCCTTTTGACACAACCATCCATTGGCGCCCCCCTCCTCCCAAACACGCACACACACACACACACACACACACACACACACACACACACACACACACACACACACCCATATATATATATATATATATAAACATATACAGTATATATAAAGACTCAGACTGTTAACTCACTTTTATCATCATTTGCATGAAAGTGCAATTATTTACAGAGTAATAATAAGTATTTTAATATAACGTTTTTAAAACTAGAATGATTGTTCAATATGAATAGAACAGATCCAAAAACTGTCCATCCCAGTCAAAACAGTCGAAGTTTAGCGGGTCTCATGCTGTCATTAGCCGAAATATCTTGACAAACCACACATAAAGGTCGTGGTTCATTAGCTGGTCCTGTCCACGTAAATCCTAAACTCAAATACTGATCATCATATCGTCGTCTTTTGGGTTTAAGCCCTGAACTTGAAGGCTTTGAATCGGGGGGTCTCAGAAACCGATCCATTGTGTTAGCAGGCATATACATGTATTGGCGGGCTTGACAAACAGAAGCGAATTCACAGCTATGGCCTTCTGGGTAAATAAGGTTTTCTTATTTTTGACGTATTATTTTTTTTAGCTTTGTTTAATCAAAACGTTTAAATATAACATGAAATACATGTAATAATTCAACTTAATAATTATATTTTTATTATATAATTTTTTTCCCGCGCCTCCCCTGACATGCTCTGGCGCCCCCCAGGGGAGGCGCGCCTCACACTTTGAAAACCCCTGTATTAGACTATATATTCTTCAAGACACTTCTATACAGCTTAAAGAGACATTTAAAGGCTTAACTAGGGTAATTAGGGTAAAGTTAGAGTAATTAGGCAAGTCATTGTATAACAGTGGTTTGTTCTGGAGACAATCCAACACTAATATTGCTTAAAAAGCCTAATAATATTAACATTACAATGGGTTTAAAACAATTAAAAACTGCTTTTATTCTAGCCCAAATAAAACTTTCTCCAGAAGAAAAAACATGACAGGAAATACTGTGAACAATTCCTGAATCTGTTCAACATAATTTGGGAAATATTTGAACAAGAAATTACAGAAGGGCGAATAATTCTGACTTCAGCTGCATATTTGAAGTAATGCAGAGATATTCCCTGTTATTCTCACCCAGCTCTCAGGATTCTGGCTTTTTGGGTCTTTGAAGAACACCAGACTGTTTCCCACCAGAACCACCCACGACGGGTTCCAGTTTTTCCTGAAAACACACACAATGTTAAAGACGTCATTTTTGCTTTAGGTATGATCATAATAAACATTAATGTATAGTAATAAACATTCTGTCATTCAAAATCATGTTTTTATTATTATTTATTCAATGGCCTAAAATACACTCACCGGCCACTTTATTAGGTACACCTGTCCAACTGCTTGTTAACACAAATGTCTAATCAGCCAATCACATGGCAGCAGCTCAATGCATTTAGGCATATAGACATGATCAAGACGATCTGCTGCAGGTCAAACTGAGCATCAGAATGGGGAAGAAAGGGGATTTAGGTGACTTTGAACGTGGCATGGTTGTTGGTGTCAGACGGGCTGCTCTGAGTATTTCAGAAACTGCTGATCTACTGGGATTTTCACGCACAACCATCTCTAGGGTTTACAGAGAATGCTCTGACACAGAGGAAATATCCAGTGAGCGGCAGTTCTGTGGGCGCAAATGCCTTGTTGATGAGGTCAGAGGAGAATGGCCAGACTGGTTCCAGCTGATAGAAAGGCAACAGTAACTCAAATAAGCACTCGTTACAAGCGAGCTCTGCAGAAGAGCATCTCTGAACACACAACACGTCCAACCTTGAGGCGGATGAGCTACAGCAGCAGAAGAGCACACCGGGTGCCGCTCCTGTCAGCTAAGAACAGGAAACTGAGGCTACAATTCACACAGACTCACCAAAACTGGACAATAGAAGATTGGAGAAACGTTGCTGCTCTGATGAGTCTCCATTTCTGCTGACACATTCAGATGATGGGTCAGAATTTGGAGTCAACAAAATAAGCATGGATCATCCTGCCTTGTATCAGCGGTTCAGGCTGGTGGTGGTGGTGTAATGGTGTGGGGGAGATTTTCTTTGGGTCCATTAGTACCAATTGAGCATCAACGCCACAGCCTACCTGAGTATTGCTGCTGACCATGTCCATCCCTTTATGAGCACAGTGTCTCCATCTTCTGATGGCTACTTCCAGCAGAATAACACAGCATGTCATAAAGCTCAATCATCTCAGACTGGTTTCTTGAACATGACGATGAGTTCACTGCACTCAAATGGCCTCCACAGTCACCAGAGCTCAATCCAATAGAGCAGCTTTGGGATGTGGTGGAACGGGAGATTGGCATCATGGATGTGCAGCCGACAAATCTGCAGCAACTGTGTGATGCTATCATGACAATATGGAGCAAAACCTCTGAGGAATATTTCCAGTAGCTTGTTTAATCTACGCCACAAAGGATTAAGGCAGCTCTGAAGGCAAACGGGGTCCAACCCGGTAATAGTAAGGTGTACCTAATAAAGTGGCCAGTGAGTGTAACTGAACTGCTTAAAGTTTTGAGCATTTCTAAACTTCACTATGTGTAGTTGTTTTTTCTGATAACATGGAAATCGTGTCAGTGTTGTACCAGAATACACCACATTTCTTCTGCACTGTATCTCTGCATTTGATCGTGCCTTAAGACGCTGTTTTTCTGTAGAAATGGACTAATTCTGGCTGTAATCTCCAACCGTCTGTGGTGACTCTTATAATTACAATCAAGAGTGTGTTTAAGGCCAAGGTGTGTGCAAGAATGAGGTAGTGAGGGTGTGTAAGAGAGAAAGAGCGTGTGTATATGAGAAAGAAAAAGTTTAAGAGTGTGTGAGGGTCTGTGTGTGTGAGAGAAAAAAATAGTGTGTTTGCATGTCTATGTACATGTACATGTGTATGTGTGTGTCTGTGCATGTATGTGTGTGTGTATATGTGTGCATGTGTGTGTACCTGCAAGTGCATGTGTATATGTCCGTGTGTATGTGTGTGTGTGTGTGTGTATGTGTGTAGATAAGCTCACCTCAGTTTCCTGCCTCCTTCTGCTATCTTGGTTTTGTTGAGCAGGCCAGCCTTCTCCAGTTCCTGCACACACACACAAAAGCACACACACACACACACACAATGGGTCAATGTTGGTCTTTAGTGTAAACCAGTGGTGCACAAGCTTGGTTCTGGGGGGCCGGTGTCCTGCAAAGTTTAGTTCCAACCCCAATCAGACACACCTGGGCTAGCTAATAAAGCTCTTACTAGGCTTTATAGAAACATCCATGCAGGTGTGTTGAGGCAAGTTGGAGTTAAAATCTGCAGGACACCAGCCCTCCAGGACCAAGTTTTCTAAAAAAAAAAGTGGTCGTCATGGGCCAGTTGAATGGCCCCCAGAGTCTCCCGATCTGATCCGCTTAGACTTTTATCTTTGGGGTCGTCTGAAGGAAATTGTCTATGGTGTGAAGATACAAGATGTGCAGCACCTGAAACTGTGGATGCTGGAAGCCTGTGCTGGCATTTCTCCTGCGGTGTTGCTATCAGTGTGTGAAGAGTGGGAGAAGAGGGTTGCATTGACAATCCAACACAATGGGCCAAACTTGAAATTAACTCATGACAGAATAAAGTTAAGTCAAGTTAAGTTAAGTTTCTTGTGAAATTCCCAATAAGTTTGATGTGTCACATGACCCTCTTCCTAATTAAAAAAACAAAAGGTGGATCCAAGATGGCCGACTTCAAAATGGCCACCATGGTCACCACCCATCTTGAAAAGTTTGCCCCCTCACATATACTAATGTGCCTCAAACAGGACGCTAATATCACCAACCATTCCCATTTTATTAAGGTGCATCCATATAAATGGCCCACCCTGTACTAAAACCTGAGTGAAGTTTATTTATAAACCAATTTCGAGAGGATCATGTGCCTTTTTTTTTTTCCAAGTAAAACATGTTTATTTAAGGTTTTCAAAAAATTGTACAATGTGCTTTTACAGACATAATCAAAGGCAAGTTTTACAAAAATGTGCAAAGAATTGTAGTAATCCTTTAAAACAAGCCAGCAGATATATGGAGGTAAGGGAAAAAAAAAGGAAAAAGGGAAACGTCATACTATCTATAAGTATCAATATTGGCAACCAATTAGTCATATAGTCCCTGAAAAGGCACACACAACTAAATATATATTTTCCTCATCACAGCACATTCCTAATAATATGGACATGTCATTTGAAAAAAAGAACATTAGAACAGAACAAAAGAAGATAAAAAAAACAACAACAAAAATAACAAACAAAAAACAAAAGACCATTCTCTGAGCCTCTGACCACCCTCCTCTACAAAACAAAAACCTAATTAACACACAAAACTATTTCCCTCACATGTGAGGGCAAGTGATCTATAAAAGGAAACCATATATTTTGAAAACTTTGTATGTTGTCATTAAGCACAGCTGAAAGCCTCTCATGGGGCAAAACCGCAAAAATCTCTCTGTACCATTGTGTCACAGTGGGGGGAGTGTTTTTTATCCATCTAATAAGGATGCATTTTTTTGCCACAAGTAGCAATTTATCTAACAATTTATAACCTTTGGTGTCAAGGGTCAATGACATTGCTTTTGTTTTAGAAGGGAGTCCCAAAAGAAAAAGACCAGGATCTTTTTTTAATTTGATCTTAAAAATTGTACTAATTTCATACGCAACAAAGTTCCAGAATCTTGAAATGAGTTTGCACTTCCAGAAACAATGAAAGTATGTTCCAAGCTCTGTATGACACTTAACACAAAGAGCTGGTATAGAGGGATCTATTTTATTCAATAACACTGGTGTTATATGCAGCCTATGTAAAATCTTATATTGAGTCTCTCTAAGTCGATTACAAATAAAAGTGGATCTAATACACCTCAAAGCCTCATGCCAGTCATCATCTATATAAACATTACACAGGTCTTCCTCCCACTTATGGGCCACTGTGTTCACAAGTCCAGAGATATTAGAATGTAGAAAGGAGTAAAATCTAGAAATAAAATGGACAGCATTTGTTGTGTTAGCAAGAAAACTTTCCAAACTATTAAGTGCTAATGTTTCTGGTATTTGTTTTTGTTTTGACAACATAGTGACGAACTTGCAGATATCCAAAGTGATGTTGGTTAGGGAGATCAAATTTTTTTTGTAATTGTTGGAAGGACATTAAAGAGTCATCCTGGAACAAGTCAGATAGAATACGAATTCCCTTTATGTGCCATGTTTTGAAAAGAGGTGAATCTATGCTAGGGACAAAGTCCTGATTTAAATAAATTGGTTTTAACATAAATATAGCTTCCCCCCTCCCCAAAAACCTGGAAATCTGTCGCCAAACTTTAATAGAGCTGTAAAGTATTGGGTTTTTCTTCACCGTCTCTTTATACTTGTGGGGACAAGCAAACAAACTCCAGACAGATAGTGGGTCGCAGGCCCAGGAATCCACACTAGGGCATAGGTCATTGTAAGATCTGAACCATTCCCAAATTAGTCTGGCATGGCAAGCCCAATTGTAATATAAGATATGAGGATCATGTGCTTATGATTGTTCTCAGCTGGTCCCACATCAGTTCATGACTGATTATCCAATCAGATGATTCCTAACTATAAATACCCAGAGTTCTCTTATCTCAATATCTTTGTCTTGAAGAATCCCCCCTTTACCCACCCCTACTCCCCCTCCTTTCCAGATGGGCAGCACAGCGACCCAGTGATTAGCACTGTTGCCTTACAGCAAGGATGTCTCCTGTTAGACAAAAGTCCCTTCTGCACAGACGACATTTCTGTGCGGAGTTTGCTTGTTCTGCCTTTGCTCGCGTGGGTTTTCCCTGGGTTCCTCCCACAGTCCAAAAAACATGCAACCAAAAGCAATTGAATATACCAAGTGGATATCATAGCCAAGCTCTTATCAAGTACACCTCTCCTTAGCCATCCTATATCTGCCATCAGCCAGAGATAAGGTGGGGGGAGTTCATGAAGATCTACCTGAGCTCAAACTCCCCTTTCGCCTTGCATACGGGGGGGGGGAGCCCAGAACTCGAGGATCTCATTAGCTCAGGGCTCTCTCCTGGGACAGCATGCCAAACAAGCTCTATAATCAATCATCAGCTAAGTGTGAACTCTTGAAATGAAATAAAAATATGAAGGG
>NC_133181.1:61805000-61817500 GCF_049306965.1 Danio rerio | reverse complement strand
GGGGCTAATAATTTTGTTCTTAAAATGGTGTTTAAAAAATTAAAAACTGCTTTTATTCTAGCCGAAATAAAGCAAATCAGACTTTCTCCAGAAGAACAAATATTATCAGACACACTGTGAACATTTCCTGAATCTGTTCAACATCATTTGGGAAATATTTAAAAAAAGAAAAAAAATTTCAAAAGGGGGCGAATAATTCTGACTTGCTAAAATAAAAACC
The DNA here is from genome assembly GCF_049306965.1 of Danio rerio. Classification (NCBI taxonomy): domain Eukaryota; kingdom Metazoa; phylum Chordata; class Actinopteri; order Cypriniformes; family Danionidae; genus Danio; species Danio rerio. The sequence goes on along the minus strand of NC_133181.1, from coordinate 61,817,280 downwards.
GCTAAATTTCGCGATCTATAATCCATAATCATAACTCCTGTACAGCAGTCCCACAACATCTGACACTCGAATCCCCTGTCAGAGAAGTCTAGTGTCTGGGAATGATCTTTTTACGGTGTCTGCTATAATGTTGTTTTTGGTGCGTTTACATAGATGAAAATGGCCACTGTGTAAATGCACAGTACAGTTATGATCTTATTGCCACATTAGACGGTTATAATAACATAATATATGCCTTCAGTGATTTCCTGAAGATAAATACCAAAAAATAAAGCAACTCGTGATGATATATGATGATGCGTGCAGTTGCAGCAGTGCTGTATTAATTCTTATGGCGGAGCCCTGAATTTGTAATATAGTAATGTATTTAATTTATTTTATTTTGTTTTGGAAGCAAAAATAAAAATGGATGAAAATTCAAGCAAGTGTCGCACATCTAAGAACATTACCTGCTGGGGACAGCGAAATCAGCAAGGAATTCGCAGTAGCAGGTACATTTTGAAGCCCTTTCCCTTCACACTCTGTTTCAAGGGCCAAGGGGAGCGGGAAGGGGTACGAAAATAAAATTGGGATTGGGCCTTATTCATCAACACACACAAACACTCTCTCTCTCACACACACACTGACTCACACACAACCACACACACACACACACACACTCCAAACAATAGCAGATAGAGTCATAGTGAAACCAGCCGTTTAATATTCAGCTGAATCTCAGAGAAATGAAGCAGAAAGAGCAGAAGAGACATCACTAAACCTCTCTGTACAGACACACATACACACACAACACACTCATTCAGTACAACAAACTCCTCCTCATCCTAATACCCTAATAAACAAACATTACTATCACTTAACAATGACGATGCATTAGTTCATACACCAATCAACATCACCAGCACACATCACATCTGTCAGACATTCATCTTCATCAACACTAACTAAATATACATATTAATACATGATCTAATAGTGAACATGGGCTGTTATATTCATATATTCAGCTTGTTAATGTTAGCTGACTCCTAATGTATTAACTAACACATCCTCATCATAAAGCCATACAGAGAGATTAAATACAGCAGTACACTGATATTCCCTCAATATCAGCACTGTCAGATGTAAACTCAAAGCATCTCGCTGGACTTACAGCTCAGCAGATCTGCAGTATCCGTCAGGAGAGGATCATTCGGGTTTAATGGTGTCTTCATGAAGTCCCACACACACACACACACACACACTGCTCTGGCAGTCTATAAGCGCTTGACTTCCCCCTCGCAGGAGGAAGACGCTGCATCACGCTTTATTTCTCACTGCAACCGTTTGTGTTAATCAGGAAGTTGTGTTGTGAAGGGTGTGAAAGTCACACGTGTGTGAAGAAGCATATTAGTGACCTGATCAGCCAGCTACTGTTCATTATACTGTACCACACAGCATGAGGAACAAGCTTAGATACACCTGTAGAAAACACACTCTTTCATCTCTCAGAGACTTGCACAAGGTTTTATATATTCGCACCAGACACGTTCTTGCAAACACTCCACATCTCGAGAAAAATACTGTGCATTTCTGAGTGTGCCTCACACTGGTGAGTGGGCTTGACAAACCACCTGTAGAAAACACACTCTTTTATGTCTCTGACACTTTATCAGACACTTCTTGGTACCAAGTTGTACATTTGCACCAGACACTTTCTTAGGGCGCTGAATTGGGCTCAGGTGCAGTTCAGTTGGCTGGTCCTGGCCCGGTTGGAAGAGGTGTGCCTGAGTGCGGTTCACTTGGGCTTTGGTGCGGTACGCTTGTAGTGTGAGTGCAAAGTGTGCCTGAGCCCGAAACTGAAGACGAGACATGACTTTAAAGCCTGGTTTATACTTTTGCGTCAAGAGACCGGCGTAACCCAGGGTGCATGTGTTACAGAGTTTCAATTACACTCTGTTAAAATTATAACATTTTCAAATTATATTGTGATTTTTATTTATTTAAAGATTTTATTTCATATTTGTGAATTTTATCATTTTGAGAACGCATTTTGGAGTCATTTTCATTTATTTACCATGGCAATGTTTAACCTGCACATCGCCCCTTTTTGTACCTCTTGTGTTGCTGTAGTTCGTCTTTTCCCCTCCCCCCCTCACAATGCTGCTGTGTATTGATGAGGGTAGGTTGTGCAGAGCGTTGCTCCTGATTGTATTTCATATTTCTATCGTTCTAAAGCAAGTGTTTATCATTTTTATGAAAACTATATTACTTATTATATATTATATTATGTCACGTTAGGCGTGATCAAAACAGAGAAACAAAAAGTGTGCGGATCCAAGTGCAGATTATTTATTTACAGTGCATCAAACAAGGTGATCAGAATACAAAGTAACAAACAAACGACAAAACCAGAAACTAAAACAGAGACAAGGCTCAGGAAAGCAAGACAAGGAAGACAAACGACGCGATAACAAACAACGGTGGAATGATGGAATATATAGTCCAGATAATCAACGGTAACACAGAACAGATGTGATGACAGATCAGTGTATGCGTTCCGGTGTATGCGCGTGGTTAGTATGGAATTGTAGTCTTTCTGGGATGCTGTAGTGCCTTCTGAGTCCTGATGCACTACAGCGCCCTCAGGTGGTCACTGACAGATGTGACAATATTATGGCTGTTTCTCAATTCCAAGAACGCAGAGAACGGACTTGCGAAGAACGAACTCAGGAGATCGCGAGGGCAGAGAACGCGTCCTGTGAGAAATGAGATGCTGCGTTTTTCCTGATGGTCACGTGACCTTTATGCATTTTAAATGGAAATTATTTAAACATTACAGCACTCATACAACGATTTATTGTTTCCCCCCTCTTCAAAATATATACTTTGCACAAAAGCAATAGAAATATACCCTGCACTATATAAATAAAACTAATTTTAATACGAATTTCAGCAAACAAACACCCTTAATGTGTTTATTCCTTTATTAAGATGTTCATTAATGTTTACTTTCACCGTTTCATTTAGTGAAACTCCTGAGGTAAATAAGTGATATCTCTGAACTTTAATAATAAATCTAAATAAAATGCTGCGCTTCCCATCTCCAGTCGCAATGACTTCTGGGACTTCCAGAGCGAGTTCGGTGCTCAACTCTGCATCAGTGCGTCCTCGATATCAAGATCACATCCGGGAAGTTTCACGCGTCCTCCGTACTTGCGGTCTTGAGTATTGGAACTGAACTTAGGCAGCTGATGATGACGCTGCACGAGAACACGAGGACGCAAGACTGCTGAAGAACGCATATTGAGAAACAGCCTTTGTATTATATTACATACATACTATATTTTCTAGAGATTAACAAAAGTGCTAACCGCATGGCAGATTGCCATTTTGTGTTCATGTTGCTTCGTTTCTCAGTGCGAAAACTCTGTTATTTTGTGTAAATAGGGGTCGGATGTGCAGTACAGCCAGAAGACAACGTGTTTGTGTTAAATTGTCTTCTCCAGGACTAAATAAAGTGGAGGAAAGCAGCTCTTGGTGTCGTCTCGATGTCATTGAGTGAAAGTAGATATGTTACACATGCAACGCGCACAGCTGTGCATTTATACTTCTGCGCTGTCTCTATTGGTCTGCATTAACACTTCTGAAACGCTAGTTGGCAGTGAGGATTTTATGTTCCTCTGTGTCGACGTTCCTCTCTGGTGTTTTGTTTTTTCCTGAACACTTCCTGAATGTACAAGTGGCTCAAACTCGCTCATTTTGAGGCAGAAACCGGCGGAGGTGCAGCAACTTTAACTATGAGGTAAACACAAAACAATACTTTCCATCCAGAGAATATCTAATGAATGTCAAACTAACTTTACTGTGGTTTAACAGCATGGTATGGAAACCTGATATACCTGCTAGACATGCAGAGGATCCCATCCTATACAGCTGCCATTGCACGGCTCCAAGATACTTTGTAGTGTGCAATTTAACATGATTGCCTCTAGGAGTCGCCAATGGAAATAAAACAAACACACACAAGAAATGCTCGTACGCCAGACATGAAGTTGGTGTGGACCAACCCACATTCTCACGTTAATTTTTATTGCTAGTAAATCCAAACGTGATCGTGAAATCTGGCGTACGCACAAAAACTTTGCGTTGATACATGAGGCCCCTGGGACCAATGTGAGGATCTTGTTTGTTGACTTCAGCTCAGCTTTTAACACTATCATCATTGTTGGTCAGTGTTATTATTATTATTGTTAATATGCTCACTAAATATAAAGCTAGCACATCACTCGGATGATTAGGATGGAATAGAGTTCACAGGGTTTCTGCAGGTTTCAGATTTAAGACTGTTTAAGACCTTTCCAGGACCATTATGAATACAATTTCAGACTTCTGCAGCGTTAAACACTAAGCATTTCTAACTGGTCCCCTCCAAAAACAATCTGATTTTGTTATTACTTAGCCACATATTTTAAATTATGGGTCAAAACAAGCAAACTCTGATTGACTTTAAAAACTTGAGTTATTAAACTGTACTTTTGATAAAGGTTTTATTGAGATGTATTGTGGCTGACTGGATGAGTGTTGGCCCTATTGAAAAATTAAGACCTGATTAAAATGATTTAAGCCCAACAAGACAATTTTAGTGAATTTAAGACTTTTTAAAGCCTAAAATTTAGTTTTTTTTTTTAATTAAGCACAGCAACACAGTGGCTCAGTGGTTAGCACTGTCACCTTACAGCAGGGGGTGTCCAAACTTGGTCCTGGAGGGCCGCTGTCCTGCAGATTTTAGCTCCAACTTGCCTCAACACACCTGCATGGATGTTTCTAGAAAGCCTAGTAAGAGCTTGATTAGCTAGCCCAGGTGTGTCTGATTGTGGTTGGAACTAAACTTTGCAGGACACCGGCCCTCCAGGACAGAGTGTAGACACCCTTGCCTTACAGCAAGAAGGTCACTGGTTCGAGCCTCAGCTGGGTCAGTTGGCATTTCTGTGTGGAGTTTGCATGTTCTCCCTGTGTTGGCGTGAGTTTCCTCCGGGTGCTCCGGTTTCAGTCCAAACACATGCGCTATAGGGGAATTTATTAACTAAATGGGCTGTAGTGTATGATTGTGTGTGTGTGAATGAATGAGTGTGTATGGGTGTTTCCCTGTACTGGGTTGCAGCTGGAAGTGCATCTGCTGTGTCAAACATATACTGGAAGAGTTGGCGGTTCATTCATCCCCTGATGAATAAAAGAACTAAGCTGAAGGAAAATGAATGAATGATTGAAATTCAAGAATTTTTAAGACGCCGGCACACCCTGGTTCAGTCAAAGCAGGGTGAATCCACCTTCAGCTACTGCGCCCCCTGCTGCTGGAATCAGCTTAATCAAAAAAAGGCTTTTAAAAGCACTTGTTCAGCTGTGCCTTTACTGAATGAGCACTGTGCTACATACACCAGACTGCATTATCGGTGTCTTTCTTTCTTTTCTTTTTCCGCTATTCCCTTAAATCCTGTTTTAATTTTAATCTGTTTTTAATCACAGGGTGTAATAACAATAACAAAAGAAAACAAACTAAATTATTTAAAAAAGTGTAATGTTCCTTCACATCCTGAAATGATCATATTAAAGGAATCTGAAATCTGTTTTAGAGACCCACTAAATGAATTTAGACAAATAAATAAATAAATGAATAAGAATAAGCGTCAGTAAGCCTAATCCCCTTTTTCATTTGGCCGTGTTTCCTTTTCTAATCCGTGACATGAGCAGATTCTCCTGCACCGGCCAATCCAGAATGTGTGTGTGTGTGTGTGTGTGTGTGTGTGTGTGTTGAGGCTAAACAATCTGTTCAAGCACGAGCGAGTGTGTTGGGGTTTCTAATGTTCTTGTTCTTATTAATCTCAGCTGAACGGGCAGTAATGGACATTCTATAGTCAAACACTGAGCAGTGCTGCATCTCCTGCTGATCTATTTCTTACACACACACACACACACATATACACACACACACTTGTTCCCATAGACGTAATGATTTTTATACTGTACAGATTGCATATTCTCTCTACTCCAGGGTTGAAATTAACCTTTTTGCTTGGTAGCACCGGTGCTCCTCACTTTAAAAATGTAGGCGCGTCAGCCAAAATTTAGTCACACACAGCAATTATAAGCACCGTTACTACAAGAAAATAGATTTTTATAACATAACTGAGTGACCAAAAGATAAACGGAGCGCTCACCGGCCCTGCACACACTGCTGGACATGAATGAATCTGTTAACTGTGCTGTTCTCACGGGTGCTGTCTGATATTGCACTGATGCTTTTGACATATACTGTACCTTATTATATGCATACGTCATGTTAATAGCAATACCGGTCTTTATGAGTAGCGATGTTAGTTTACTCAGTGTAAGCCCGTTTGCGATGATGTACGTGGTGTTCAATTTGACATATATCTGCCACTTGCACGGCGGACAGCATCTGGCGATTATATGAAGGATTAAACAGAAGCTCTGTGTGTGAAGCTCTCGATGTGGCAAACAGTTACCTGAAAACTCCATCCCACAGACTTTTCATAGCGGACTTGAAGCCAATGGAAGTCTTTTATCCACTCTTGGAAAAGTGTAGATGGTGGATTAACATTCAGCACATGATCACTAGTAAGATGTGTCATTATTTGTAACTTTAGATGGTTTCTAAAACTAAATCTGTCAGTGTTATCTTCATTCTCATCTTCAGCGCTTTAGTTTTTCGTGGTAGTAGCTCTCTCTGTCATCCCATGCCAGAATGCATTGACTGAGTGATTGACAGCTGATATTTCAGTGCTAGAGCAGTGGTGGGCCAATAAGAAGAGCGCAAAGGCGGGGCAAGCATTACGGACTTGGCTTTGTTTACAGCAGCAAGTTGACATGACAACTGTTTTAAACCATTCCTGAGCGCTGCGTTTCACCTTTCAAGTGCAGAGATGCATTCTGCCTGAATGTCTCCCGAATCAGTGCATGTGCTGAACATTTTGAGTAAAAACTGGTCGCACACAACAATTTTAATGCACTCGCACAAATGCTCCCAAATATATTTTGAGGTCGCATAGATAAAATTTCGGGCGCATATGTGATCAAAATGGTTGCAATTTCGAGCCCTGCACTCCTAAACACAGGCATCACAGGAAACAATCCACATTTTCATTCATTCATTTTCCTTCGGCTTCGTCCCTTTATTCATCAGGGGTCGCCACAGCAGAATGAACCGCCGACTATTCCAGCATATGTTTTACGCAGCAGATGCCCTTCCAGCTGCAACCCAGTACTAGGAAACACCCATACACATAACACACACAGAATCATACACTACAGCCAATTTAGTTCATCAAATCCCGCATGTGTTTGGACTGTAGGGGAAACCAGAGCACCCGGAGGAAACCCACGTCAACATGGGAGAACATGCAAACTCCACAGAGAAACACCCATCAAATTCAGCCCAGACTCGAACCAGCGACCATACTGCTGTGAGGCCACCGTGCTGCCAGAATCCACATTTTTACATTTTCAACATTTGATTAAAAATAAAATAAAAAAATTGGTCCTCACAAAGTAAGGAATGCAAGGTACACACACACACACTCACACACACACACACAGAGTTATGATCTGTAAATGTGTACCCTGTGCATCGAGCTGCTTCCTGTGCTTTGTAAGGGCAGTGACAGGAGTCTGATGTCCCGCTGAACCGTCCCAGCATGCACTGCATTGACCTACAAACACACGAGAGACTGTTGGTTGATATTGGTTGTCTGTGATTGGTTGATTGTCTCTATATGATTGGCAGACTGTGATTAATTGTCTGCAATTGGTTGAATAGCTGTCTGTTACTGACAGTCTGTGATTGGTTGACTGGTTGTGATTGGCAGTCTGTGCATCGCAGTCTGTAATTGCCTGTCTGTCAGTGATTGTCATTGATTGGCACTCTGTGATTGGTTAATTGGCAGTCAGTGATTGGCTGTCAGTGATTGTCATTGATTGGCACTCTGTGATCGGTTGAATGACAGTCAGTGATTGGCTGTCAGTGATTGCCAGTGATTGGCACTCTGTGATTGGTTGATTGGCTGTCAGTGATTGGCTGTCAGTGATTGCCAGTGATTGGCACTCTGTGATTGATTGATTGGCTGTCAGTGATTGGCTGTCAGTGTTTGTCATTGATTGGCACTCGGTGATTGGTTGATTGGCTGTCAGTGTTTGTCATTGATTGGCACTCGGTGATTGGTTGATTGGCTGTCAGTGATTGGCTGTCAGTGATTGACATTGATTGGCACTCTGTGATTGGTTGATTGGCTGTCAGTGATTGGCTGTCAGTGATTGTCATTGATTGGAACTCTGTGATTGGTTAATTGGCTGTCAGTGATTGTCATTGATTGGTACTCTGTGATTGGTTGATTGGCTGTCAGTGATTGTCATTGATTGGCACTCTGTGATTGGTTGATTGGCTGTCAGTGATTGGCTGTCAGTGAGTGTCAGTAATTGGCACTCTGTGATTGGTCGATTGGCTGTCAGTGATTGGCTGTCAGTGATTGGCACTCTGTGATTGGTTGATTGGCTGTCAGTGATTGGCTGTCAGTGATTGAAATTGATTGGTACTCTGATTGGTTGATTGGCTGTCAGTGATTGGCTGTCAGTGAGTGTCTGTAATTGGCACTCTGTGATTGGTAGATTGGCTGTCAGTGATTGGCTGTCAGTGATTGGCACTCTGTGATTGGTTGATTGGCTGTCAGTGATTGACATTGATTGGTACTCTGATTGGTTGATTGGCTGTCAGTGATTGGCTGTCAGTGATTGTCATTGATTGGTACTCTGTGATTGGTTGATTGGCTGTCAGTGATTGGCTGTCAGTGATTGACATTGATTGGTACTCTGTGATTGGTTGATTGGCTGGCAGTGATTGTCATTGATTGGCACTCTGTGATTGGTTAATTGGCTGTCAGTGATTGTCATGGATTGGTACTCTGTGATTGGTTGATTGGCGGTCAGTGATTGTCATTGATTGGCCCTCCGTGATTGGTTGATTGGCTGTCAGTGATTGCCATTGATTGGCACTCTGTGATTGGTTGATTGGCTGTCAGTGATTGGCTGTCAGTGAGTGTCAGTGATTGGCACTCTGTGATTGGTCGATTGGCTGTCAGTGATTGGCTGTCAGTGAGTGTCAGTGATTGGCACTCTGTGATTGGTCGATTGGCTGTCAGTGATTGGCTGTCAGTGAGTGTCAGTGATTGGCACTCTGTGATTGGTCGATTGGCTGTCAGTGATTGGCTGTCAGTGAGTGTCAGTGATTGGTACTCTGTGATTGGTCGATTGGCTGTCAGTGATTGGCTGTCAGTGATTGGCACTCTGTGATTGGTTGATTGGCTGTCAGTGATTTTCTGTCAGTGTTTATCTCACCTGTTGGCTGTGGTTGGTCTGTCGGGCTCGCCGTGGGGGCTTCCAGGAGCGCTCTTTGGTGTCGGTGTTGATGTAGTAGCAGCGTCCGGTTGCAGGATCGCAGTACTGCTCCCACTGCTGCAGCGTCTGCAGGGGCTTCTGACCGGGCAGCGGCGATGGAGGCTCCGACCACTGACGCCGCCCCGCCTCCGACAGGGAACTCTGGGAAATGTAGGCTGATGATGAGAGCTGGGTAAAAACATACAAACAAATGGAGTTTCACTGAGAATCCTGCAGATTCTGGCCTTGTGCTCTGCTTTACACCTGCCAGCACTGTAAACAAACACTGTGCTCTGGAGTGCTGTAAAGTACGCCATCATTTTTGTGGTCCCCCGAACCCAGTTTGCCCCACCAGAGCGAGCTGAGGCCCGCTCTGTCACGGTACACTTTCAGATTTAACCCTCAGCTGGATGTTTTCATTCACTTAGAGCTGTGTTACACACTGCACAGAAGCTCATCTTCAAAAACCCATGATAGGTGCTCTTTAAAAGTTGTAGGAAGAAACATCAAGTTCCCATAATGCACTTCATAAGCAGAAATATACAAAAATACAATAAAAACACGAGTCACAAAATATGCCAACAGTGCATTCTGTTTAATGAATGATGATCTCTGACCGGTGTGTGTTTAATTAGTCTAATTAGGAGGTGTGCAGATTATCCAGGTTGAACAGAGGTGAAGCTCAGAGTGCATGCTGGGACTGAAAGTGTTCACTGAGAGAGAAAACAGCTCGCAGCCACAACCGTCGAGAGGAAGTGGCTTTAAAACACAAAAAACACACGACATTATGAAACAATGCACACACACACACATACACACACACACACACACTGGAGGAAGACAAACCATTAGAAGCAATAAAACAGGCTGAATATAAAAAGCTCTGCTGATGCCATGTGATACACTTTAGGCCAGACGCTCGTCGAGTGCACTTAAAAGCTCCGCCTGATGGATTACGGTGGAGATGTGCATATGGAGGATGTTTTTTGGGGTGAGAACAGTGGATCTGGATTATATAATGCTGTTTGTGTGTGCTGCCATATGGCTGGATGAGAGACATCCACAGACAGACAGCAGGAGTCTCTCTCTCTCTCTCTCTCTTTCTCTCTCTCTCTCTCTCTCTCTCTCTCTCTCTCTCTCTTTGTTTCCATCTTCCTATTTTTATGCACATTCTGGGATACCGCTTAATGGAAATGCTAAGATGTGCATTCATTTTAAAAATGCACATATAAACATATGCGCACACACAACTGAGTAGGATAAACTTTTTTTTTAAGATTTATTTTTGGCCTTTTTGCCTTTATTAGATAGGACAGTGATGAGACAGGAGGATAAGTTGGGGGGGGGGGGGGGGGGGTTGGGGGGCTATAGGGTTGGTAAATGTACTTGAGCCAGGATTCGAACTCGGGACGCCCTGATGTAGAGATCTGCATGGGACTCATTTTTGAATCCCTCTCCTGCCAGGTTTTAGCCTGAACCAGACTACTCTTGGTTATATTCAGTATTTGTTTGCCTGACCCGCCTTGTTCACGCTAACGAGCGGGGGAGAACAAAACCAAATATATGTGGATATACATATATATATATATATATATATATATATATATATATATATATATATATATATATATATATATATATGGATGCACCTTAATAAAATGGGAATGGTTGGTGATATTATTGTCCTGTTTGTGGCACATTAGTATATGTGAGGGGGCAAACTTTTCAAGATGGGTGGTGGCCATTTTGAAGTCGGCCATCTTGGATCCTATTTTAGTTTTTTCAATAGGAGGAGGGTCATGTGACACATCAAACTTATTGGGAATTTCACAAGACAAACAATGGTGTGCTTGGTTTTACTGTAACTTTATTCTGTCATGAGTTATTTACAAGTTTCTGACCACTTATAAAATGTGTTGGATGTGCTGCCCATTGTGTTGAATTGTCAATGGAACCCTCTTCTCCCACTCTTCACGCACTCATTGCAACACCACAGGGGAAATGCCAGCACAGGCTTCCAGTATCCGTAGTTTCAGGTGCTGCACATCTTGTATCTTCACAGCATAGACAACACAGATAGTGTGGCCATTCTTCATCAATAGAAACCTCAAGGCCACTGGATATTTGAGATTGCTGCATGATGATGTGTTTCCCTCTTTATGCACTGTTCCCTGAGTTTTTCCAGCAAGATGGTGGACCACCACATTATGGGTGTTAGGTCTGAGCATTCCTAGATGAACAGTTTCCTGAGAAGTGGATTGGTTGTCGTGGGCCAGTTGAATGTCCTCCAAGGTTTCCCGATCTGACCCCTTAGACTTTAATCTTTGGGGTCATCTGAAGGCAATTGCCTATGGTGTGAAGATACAAGATGTGCAGCACCTGAAACTACGGATACTGGAAGCCTGTGCTGGCATTTCTCCTGTGGTGTTGCTATCAGTGTGTGAAGAGTGGGAGTAGAGGGTCGCATTGACAATCCAACACAATGGGCAGCACATCCAACACATTTTATAAGTGGTCAGAAATGTGTAACTAACTCATGACAGAATAAAGTTATGTTAAAACCAAGCACACCATTGCTTTTCTTGTGAAATTCCCGATAAGTTTGATGTGTCACATGACCCTGTTCCTATTGAAAAAAACTAAAGTTGGATCCAAGATGGCCGACTTCAAAATGGCCCCCATGGTCACCACCCATATTGAAATTTTTGCCCACTCACATATACTAATGTGCCACAAAGAGGACGTTAATATCACCAACCATTCCCATTTTATTAAGGTGCATCCATATAAATGGCCCACCCTGTATATGTGGCTCTTCACCATTGTGAACTTTACATAGGTGCAGCAGGGAAAC